>NW_015116370.1:6741-8537 GCF_001443285.1 Poecilia latipinna | reverse complement strand
CTTCATCCCTCATCACTTAATCCTTCATCCTTTCAATCAGTAAATCTTTAAATCTATATCTTTGTGGTATGGTCCTTGCTACTGAAATGAGTAGATGTGATGTCATTCATGATCAGTTACCCTCTTTCTTTTTTCCAGCATAAACAAGAGAAGCTTTAGAAACATGTTTCTCAGGTTATCAAGTAAATATTTGTGCCATGCAAACGTAAAAGAAGCTCACTACTGATTGAAGTCACAATATATGATTTATGGTGTAGCACTCTTTGTACCAAAGTTGATTTTGAAGAGTTTGGTGCTATTCGAACATTCACCATTTCCACTGACACCATTTGAAGAAAAACACGACTTTACTTTCTTTAATAACAGGTTCAAATGTAAGTGCTGTCATTCCTTTGTAGCTATTCAGAAAATCCCTTTGAAAGTCATACTTATGTTTCTGGAAACTTGGATGCAGATACAGAGAAGACACCACTGGAGTCAAAGGTACTGAATCAAATTCACACTGCCATATGCACATGATCATAAATAACGTGAACTGGGTTTGACATTTTCATTTAATTAGCAGTTACTATGCAACAACATAAAGCTCTCAAGCACTCTGGAAGCAAGCAGTACTCTGATTATATTTTTAAGCTGCACTGCGAGACACAAACTCCATTATATGTGTTGTTCTACATGTTTTTGAATAATGACAAAGGAGTTACTGTCAGTGATAACTGCTATGGGTCAGGATGAACGTTCCTTTGGATGATTGTCAATCTGCTGTGATCAGACATTAGCATCTCTTTCATCTGTTGGTTGGATCCTGCGCTACACTTAAACTCTTCTGTTCCTCTGGACAATACAGTAGGAGCTGTTCCACCTTTATTATTATTTTTTGACAGTCTATTTCAATAGCACATTAAAGAGGTAGTTTAGTGAAATACAGAAGTACACATCCATTAAATCAATTATTACTCACTTTAACATAGTGTTACATCCAGGGGTGAAAGTAAGGGGGTACAGAGGGGTACTGCGTACTCCCAAAAGATTTAGCGTGGGTACACAGTACCCTCAAGAAAATGGAGTGGCTGTCTGCTGTAAAGAATCAGCGGGTGCACACAGCCCTGAGTGCGTCTGCTGATTAGACATGACTGTCTGGTTATTCTAACAATGACCAATCTAAAACAGTGTTTTTTTTAACCCTTTTTGAGGTACCAAACCCACCAGTTTCATATGCGCATTCACTGAACCCTTCTAATAAGTAAAATATCGCCTGCGCTGCTGGAAACTGTTGAGCGGAGAGGGTACGTGCTCCTCCGCAGCACTGATTGGCTAAGCAATATAACGTGATCCTCTGCAGCAAGTGATGGCAAAGTGGGGCGTCATCACGACTTTACACAGTGTGTCTTTACCTCCGCGGCAGAGGCTCCGCCGAACCCCTGAGACCGACTCATCGAACCCCTGGGGGTCGATCGAACCCCGGTTAAGAACCACTGGTCTAAAACATGACTTAATAAGTTAATAAATAGCTTTTTTCTCACTTCATATTATTCTGAACTGTTCGTGATATGCTAGACCCTCAATTCACCACCAATTCACCACCTTTTGCCCCCCTCGGAGTTCGAAGCTTTCGTCAACTGCCAGCCTTTAAAGGTACTCCGCTACAACATTGTTTGTTACAAAATATCCAAAGTAAAAGCAAAGAGAGATGAACTAATTGTATTTCATGTAATTAGGTTCAATTTCAACAACACATCGCAGCTTGAGAACACCGCTATGACCAGAGATTTCATTTCATTTAACGAGAGTGCTTG
>NW_015116370.1:0-830 GCF_001443285.1 Poecilia latipinna | reverse complement strand
TTCACAGTTTGAATCTGCACAGCTCTGTGCTATGCTAGCTGCAGCACGGCACAAATGGAGGAGGAGGAAGGATGAGCAGCACCACATGAGATTGTGATTGACAGCACTAAAATCCCCCTGCCACTGACTGGTTGTTTCTATAGAGCACTGGGAGAAGGCAGAGGAAATAGATTTTTCACAGATTACCTCTCATAATCATATGTGACAACATAATGACAGTTTTAACAAATATGTGAAAAAATATTTATATAAAAGTTACATACTGGGTCAGGAGGGACGTGGGTTACAGCTGCTGCTGATTCATTTGTTAAGTGGTAAAAGGTACACGGGACAAGTTAAATATATGAATATGTTGGTATTTTTTTTCCTTAATTCATTAAATGTTAGCGTCACCTCAAGCGCTCCAAGCAGGAACGAACCATTTCATGCAGATCCAGGGGGGTTCAAGGCAAAAACAGATGTGTGTTTTATGGTCTGGGAGGGGGTAACATTAAATTTTTACTGCTAAAAACAATCTTTGAAAATACAATATGATTAATTTTGTATTTGACAGGACCCCGATTTTTTTCATTTTATTTCTATGAACAAAAAATAAATAATTAAATTGTGGAGAGCCCCCTGCTGGTCAGGGCCTCTAGAATTGTCATCACTTTTCCCCCCTATACCGTGCCCCTGGGGGCACCCCTATGTCTTGAATTTTGGGGGGGGAAAAAAATCATTTTATTTATCACTACAGAAGGGTTCAGTGAATGCGCATATGAAACTGGTGGGTTCAGTACCTCAAAAACGGTTAAGAACCACTGTTCTGGGAGAATGTCCTATGGACAGAT
>NW_015116369.1:32466-38426 GCF_001443285.1 Poecilia latipinna | reverse complement strand
CGGAAATCGGCCCGATTATGATCGGTGACCGATCGATCGGCTCACCTCTATTCCGTACTGCTGTAACAATGCAAATTTCCCCACTGCGGGATTAATAAAGGAATGTCTTATCTTCTCCCTGAGCATGCCGGGGTTTTCTCTGGATACTCCCACTTCCCGCTCACGGAAGTGGAACTTTATTTTTATCTGTGAAAACAGAAAAGATTCGACTTTTATTCAGGGTTCCACTTTATTCTGAAGCTAAATTGTGAGCTCACTTCAGGCTGTGGAGCAGCTGCTCCATGCAGTCCATTCATGAACCCGCTGCTGACCAGCTGCAGCTTTTCATAATGCAGCATTCTGTCTGCCAGCATCACTATCTTCGTCCTCCTCTTCGTTGTCTCGCTGCGGCGGTTTAAACGGCAGCAGGCTCTTCTTGTAACGGCTTCAGTTGACACATTAAAAAAACTAAACCTGAAGTCCTGGCGCCCCGCTCCAGATCTACGTCACGCAGAAGCTACTCATATCGGCTGCAGAGATCCAGCTCAGATGAATCTCTACATCATTAACAACAGAAAGGAGATGTAACATACCGTTCACTTTACCACAATCCAAAACAATCTTCTGACATTTCCACGCACTGATGGAACAACGGTAAGCCAGCGAGGTTACAAGCCAGGCTGCAGCTCCTGCTGAGGAAGCAGGAGGAGCACAGGGCATTGTGGGTTGACTCTTCAAAATAAAAGTGCATAGGCGACGAGAAAGATGGAACTGGAATTACATGTCAAACTTGACGATAAAACCGATCAAGTTAGAGGAACGAGATAAAAAGTCAGCTGTGAAGTGAGTGAGTTTCTCTCTAACTCAGACGGATCCAGGGTTTAAGGTTCTCGGATGGTGTTTTATTGTGAAATCCATCACGTATCGCAAGCACCATGCAACAAAAAGTTATGTTGCATCACCTGAGCAATTATCTTTGTTACACAGTCTCTCTGAGAACATGGTGACATGTCAGCATGTCAGCCCGATGCAGGGAGTTTCCGCAGGTCCCTTCATCATGGGGCGGTACCGGCCGCGGTACTGTCTCTGTACCCGCTGGTCCAGTTGGTGCCTGTCTCTACCCTCAAGAGGAAAGAGGGAGACAAACCCAGCCTGTCTCAGGGCAGCTCAGAGGCACATTGGCCAGACACACAACTCCCAGTCTGACCAGTTAACCTACCTTAAACTCAGCTTCAACTGAAACATAGCAGTAGGAAGGCTGGCTTTATATCACACAAAGACTGTTCCAAAGAGAACCATTGCTTATATGAGCAGAAATAAGAAACATTAAATCAAGTTACAAATTAACATGAGCTCAAGTTCCTGCTGGAATACAGCGCCTCATTGAGATTCCAAGCGATCTGTAACAGATCAATAACCCACCTTCATCACAAATGCAGAAAGGTGTCAATGTAACAAAGGAATAACTCCTGCCAGCTGCTCAACTATATTGTCCTAAAGACTCTGTTAGCTGCTTAACAAGGTGCCTTAATTACTGCTCTGAATGTTGCAAAAAACATTGAAAGCTCTTTACCAATGAACTGTTTCCTCTGATCATCCTTGAGATGTTTCTGCAGGTAAAATGGAGCCGCCTGTGGTAAACTCAGTTGACTAGATTGATTTGGAAAGGATCACATTTGTCTATGTAAGGTCCCACAGTTTACTGTGCAGGTCAAAGGTCAAACACCAAGCATGAAATCAAACCAACTGTCTGTAGACCTCATACACTGAATTGTCTTGAGGCAGAAATCCAGAGAAGAATCCAGAAACATTTCTGCTGCTTGGAGGTCAGTGAGCTGAACGGTGGAGGAAGCCAGAGCCAGCAGGACTCTTCCTGGAGCCGCTGCCTTCTGAACTGAGCCATCAGCTCAGAGCAGAAGGGCTTCAGTCAGGGAGGAGGCCAAGAACCTGATGGTCTCTCTGTCAGAACTCCACTCTGTGGGCTCTGACCTCAACCCAGGGATTCCTCCAATGTATTAAAAGTCAAGTGGGCTGCCAGGCATGAAATGAAAATATTTCTTTGTGAACAAAGCGTTATATGTGTGGCATGAGCGTTTACATGTCAATACACTGACTCTGTGTCTGTGCTGATAAAGTTAATGTGCTAACCAGTTAAACGGTCCATTAGTGGACCGGTGGTTCAGTCCATGTCACTCAACATGACAAGTTTTTTCTTTAAATCTTATTTTATTTTTTGTGATGACACAATGCATCACACTGTGCTATAAAATGCTTTCAGGCAGAGTTGCAGTGCGCAGTCATGCGTACATCAGGAAAACTCATCCCATAAAGCTTGTGCAACCAAAACAGTGTTTGTGGCGCTTATTAAAAACTCAATAGACACAAAATGGAAGAGCTACTAAAGCCAGATAAATTAATTCTCCATATTGGCCCCTCAGTATCCAGCAGAGCTGCAGTACAGGGGGTTTTATCATGCAGGGCCAGTCCAAAGTTGTATGAAGCCTTGAGCAGAATTTGATTTAGGGGCCCCTCAGCACCACCAACAGCATTTTATTATGGATTTAGAAAAATCTGGAACAGGGACCTACCTTAATTGGCCAACCTTAAAAGTAATCAGTGATAATTGTAGTTTACCAACATGTATTTGTTAACACAGCTCAAACTCAAAGCATGAAATTGTAGCAATGGTAAAACTTGGCAGCTCCTTAAAATCTTACATTTAAATGTTAATTTAAAATATATGCTGAAACCATTAAACCAAATTTAACAGCATTGATATTCTTGAATGTTAAATCTCTAAATATGTGCTAAAATGTTAGCATTTATGGGGCCCCTGAAGGCCTAGGGGCCTTACGTAGCCGCTTAGTTTATTTATGTCATAGGCCAGTTGTTAATGTGATCAGCATAACGTTTTTTTTTTTTTAGATCCACTAACTGCTGATTTAATTTTGATTTAAAAGAAGCACAAATAATTGATATTTTAGTTGTATTTTATTTGTTTTTAGTCAGCAGTGTCTTCCAGTAACATAATTACCCAGTAATATTTTTACATTTCCTGTCAACATCTTTTAATTCATGAACACGCTGGGGCACTTGTGGGCCGCCTTGGCGCCACGACCAGCAAGCTTAGCAAGTTTTCTGGAGGAAACCCTGCCAACCCCTTAGAGACAGCAGGTAGCTAAATGAAACTGGAGTGATATCCACAAACAGCAGAGCCAGAAGCAATAAGACAAAACCATTGAATATTGACAAACTTGTCTTCATTGTTGACATTGTGAAAGACATTTTATTCAATCACATTCAAAAACTCATGATCAGCACCTAATGGTGCGGAGAAAGGTCTGCTTACACACACTAAATCAGTAAACATGCTAAACCACTGAACAGGAAGAGCACGTCGCCATGGATACCAGTCTAACAAGCTGGGAACAAGTCACATATCCTGCCTAGAATGTAGTCTTCTGAATCTACAAGTCAGCTGGCCATCTATTTGACGGTTATACAGATCGACCAATCACATTTGCGCTGGTTGTTCTTCAGTGTAGCATGGTAACAGATTCCACCCACATCTACCCAAAACTTTTCACACAGACATTTCAAACAACAAAGTGTGGTGCAGAAATTCCATCAAAAATCTGTGCATCTTAATAAATTTCACAAGTCATAAAAGAAAATATATAAAGTATAAAAGTATGAAAAGCATTTCTGTTGGTTTGTGCGGCCATGCAGTATAAAGTGTGATAAAAGTCAAGCAGTTCAGTTCAGTAGTCACCCTGAGGGCTGGTACTGATCAACACATTGTACGGCAGACTGTCTGCATTAAGCAATACAATAAAATAAAATATATGCATTAAAAACAAGGTGGTAATGAATAAAATAGAACTCCAAAGGCCTGTCTCCTAAACAAAAACACTGTTCTGAAATGTCTCCAACATATGGCTTTAATAACCTCAGCTAGTGGAGGCGATTGGTCATCTCCCATCAGATATCCACACTAAAGCATTAATCACTTTTATTATTTATGTATGGATATATATATATATATATATTGCACACAAGTATTTTTTAAGACAGCCCAGAGAGCCAAACTGACTGGGAGGTGGGGGAGGGGGTTGCTGTGGTTACAGAGGCTTGTAGCAGGCGGCCGGTTGCCCCATCCTCAGATCCTCTAGAATCTGGTTCAGCTTTTTCATCCACAGATTTCTCTCATCCTTGGTGTCAGCACTCAACCAGTTTCTGCAAAGGAAACCAAGAATCAGTCAGCCAGACATGTTGAGGAAGGTACCAGGCACCTGGGGAGGTCAGAGCGACAGGAACCTACTTGGTGACACACATGGTGTCCATGCACTGACTGACTAGAGTCTCCTTGTCGTCCTCTCTCTGGGGTCTGACTGTGATGAGCTCGAATGTGTTTGGTCTGGCACAGAACTCTCGGTTGGCTGGCTCCACCTTCTCACTGGTGCAGTTGGCCAGGTTGATGCGACCAATAGGATTCTGGGAGGAAGAGAACAAACCATCAGGACTTTCTGATAGGGAAGCACAATCAACACTTTTACTCCCTTTAACGATACAGATATCTGAAGTTTGGAATCGGCCCATACCAATCTGATACACAAAAACAGTCATGTATTGACTTAAAACGTTTTTTGCTCCCCCGCCTAAAGACGGACATAATGTAATGAATTACAAATGTATTTAATAACTTTCCACCAGTACATTACACTTAAATACAAGCTTCAAATAAATTAAAGATGTAAAAACATATTTAATTTGTTTCTCAGTGCAATTAGGAGGATAACAGCCAATGTAAATAATACAAAGAAACTGACTAAAACAATAGGCATTTTGTCACAGAGACCCCAGCTACAATTTTTTTTTTTCAATGTCAGGACCGATGCAGATAAAAAATTAACCCCCACAGCTCCTAGTGATCAATAAATTATTGATTTCATCTCTATGGATTGGTGCATCCCTTTCTGATGCTGTTTTTTCACTAAACACAAGAAGTTATGCAGAGTGATACCTTCCGCTTCTCGTCATCAGGATAGGTCCAGTAAGAGATGCAGTATCCTGACAGAACACACCATCTTCTGTGCCACGCTCCAAACCCACTTACATCTTCAAACATGGTCTGCAGAAACAACGATCTACTGTGATCAGAACTAGAGTGGTACAAGTAGACCTGATGGGTTTCCACTTAGCTCTCCTACTCACCAAGAAGCCCCTCTCCTCCACCGTGGAGCAGCCCACTTCACACTGCAGCTGGAGGTGGATGTGGCCCTCCAGAGGGCACAGGAACGGCACCTTCAAAACAGGGACAAGCCCAGACATCAGTCAGCTTAGAAAGGATGCATGGTTGGAAGTGGTCACAAACAGGTGTGTGACAGTGAGTTGGTAAAGTATTTCAACTATATTACGCAGTAAATGTTTTATTGAAATTCCTCTGTGCACATTTCCACTGAAGGGTACAAAACCAGGCACTTCATGTAAATGCAGCTAACCGATACAGTACTAGTGCATAAAAAACATCTTGAAATAAAGCCTCGACTGAAGGGTCCCAACACAGAATGGGCGTGGCTTGAAGTCAACCAACCAATAGCACACAGCTGATCCGCCTCAGGAAGTGGAAATAAACCTGTAGGTGGAAGCCAGGCTCTTTTGATTCCAGAATTACAGCAGGATAGAACCCTTAACAATTCAACCTTTAATTCACTAACAAAAAAAACGAAATAAGCTGGTTAGACAAGTTAAAAATAAAAGGTGTGTGAAGTTTGAACTGGGAGATGACTGAAGTAACATTGTGAACTTTAATCAGAAATGTTTAGCATCCTCCCAACACAGACCTCCTGCTTTGGGCTGGATCTAAAAAGTACCACCTTACAAATTTTCAAGATTATTTTCGTTCATTTTTTTTGTTCTTGGCATATGCATATGATGTAAGCAGGGTTTCCCCCAGAAAACTTGCTAAGCCCGGTGGTCGG
>NW_015116369.1:27973-28243 GCF_001443285.1 Poecilia latipinna | reverse complement strand
CTGCTAGTAAAATGCTAAGAGCAACAGAGACGCTTGCAGCCCGGCTAAAAAAAAAAATATTTTCCTAGAAACGTAAACAAGCGACGCTTAGCCAGGCGGCGGGGCTAGCAAAGCATGGCTGGCCGCCAGGCTTATAATACACTGGGGGAAACCCTGATGTAAGAATGTTTATCCTTTCACATGTAGCGAAATTTTATTTCTAGAAACTGCAAATAAACAGTCCTTCAAAACTTTAGAGTGAGGTATGACATTACTGCTCTTGTTGAACCT
>NW_015116369.1:14912-23447 GCF_001443285.1 Poecilia latipinna | reverse complement strand
CAGGGTGACCACCTGAGGTTGAGCCCACACATGAGGAGCAGTAACAAGGCTCCGACTAGGCCTGTCACAATAACAAATTTTACTGGACAATAAATTGTCCCAGAAGTTATTGTGATAAATGATAATATTGTTGCTTTGAGACCATTTTACAGCAATATAATGGTAAATGCATAATAATGCAAGAACACATTCTCAAAGATGAATAAACTTTACATTTTAGTGAACATTTAACACTGGGAATGGAAGACATTCTAAATATCCAAAATAAACAGAAAAAAAACTAATAAAATGAATTATGATTAAATGATTTCTACCTTTGATTTGTTGGGTTTCTTCTTCTTCTCGCTGCAGAGCTCACGTTTTTGTACCTGAAGGAAACCATGGCCAATCCATTAGGAACCAATATGGAATATGGAAGTTTCACAAGCAATAAAATGACACATACCAGACAGTAGACTTCCAAGTCTATTTTGAAGTCACTGGAGACATCAGACCTGAAAATGCCCAAAGAGAAGGAAATGTGATTAAAACAGGATGGGGTTCCTTTATGATCCTCAAACAGAAACCATCAGTGGGACTGACAGGGTGAACTTGGTGGGGAAGGTGAGTGTGTCTCCACTGAGGCCGCGGTGAGTGCTGGCTAAGGGAGTGGCCACCATGTTCTCAGCTCCAGCGCGGATCATGATGAAAAATGAATGTTTAGTTGAGTCTGGCAGGGGAAACACACAAAAAGCAGTGAAACTTTTAAACATCACAATAATCTATATAAAAGTCAGAGCATGAGTGAGCAGATGTAATGCTGCGTTCTTACCAGGTTTGTTAGCAGTGGAACAAACAAAGTCTGCCTTAAGGGGAAGGCGGAGCTCCTGCAGGATGATGGAGCCCTTGGAGGCGGATATGGCAGCTGGTTCTGGATGACAAGTTTTCTTCTGCCCTGCTGGTTCTCCTTTCAGACAGTCCAGCTCTGCCTTCAAGGCTTCTCTTTTCTCCGCTTAGAAAGTCAGAGGAAGGAAGAAAGTCAGGGATTCTTTTAAGACGACTAAGTGATGAAGCTGATGACAGATTTCCCTTGCAGGGCACCTATATGATCTTTAACTAGAAGTAAAAAGTGAAACGACATGACAGAGTGTAGGTGAACTGACTTGCTAGAAGCAGCAGCCTCTCTGCCTCAGCCTCCACCTGCGAGCCTTTGCCATGCTCTTCATCAGTGCAGCAGTTGAGGGCCTGGCTGGCCTGATGGATCACAGTCTGCTGCAGGTTCACCTCACTTGTCAACATCTACACAACAAAAAACAGCTCTAAGCAAACAGAGGACTTCGTCCTGATGGAAATACTGGACTGTTCAGTATTTAAGAGAAGAACTCCCTGATTTAAGATTCAAGAAACTGCAGACTTGACCGTTTAAAACATTTAAAGTGCAATTAACCCCATATCAACTTTTTTGCTGATAAACCAAGTACACTATTTAGGCTTCCATCTCCAGGTTTCTGAGCAAATTGTGACATTTTCACATAAACTACTCAGGGATGAAGTCATGCTCTCTCTCGGGGGTTAGATAAACTTTAATGAGTATATTGTAGGCAGAATAATCAGACTGGGTTCCAGCTGCGTACCTTCATCCTCTGCTTCATGCTGAAGAGACTTGCTGCTCTGGGCTCCTCTACTCTCTTAGAAACATCTTCCCTTCTCACAATAACTTGCTTCACTGCAGGTCTCTCAGGTTCCTTCACTCGAATGGATCTGTATGCATCAATGCTACACACACACACACACACAAACACAGCTCCCAGATTTAGTTTAAGGCTCCCCTTCCCCGAGTCTGCTAACAGTTGGGGTAACCTCTGTGTTCTTACCTATAAGGCAGCCTGTGGTCTTCGTCTGAGGAGTCGCTCCGTGCCACAGTGGTTCTCTGGAACTTTCCAGGACTGCAGCTGCTCTCTGGGGTGTTGCTTTTCACCAGGAAGGAGCTGGCTGGAGTTGATGTCTGGAGGCAGCAGGGGGAGACGGTAAGCACCTTCTATCAGCTGGTGGCATCAGAGAGCTGCAGCATCATTCTCACCACGAGTCTTCTGTCTGGACTCTTCACTACAGCAGCTACAGTCTCTGCCAGAGGGGTCAGCAGGGACATGGAGGAAATATTTAAAGCATCTTCCTCCTCATCTTCTTGATCCTCACTCTGCTCCAGGACTCCGTCAAACAGCTCATTAATAACAGCTGAGTTGATGGAGTGGTCCACATTCATCTCCTTCTCCTTACTTGGCTTCTCTCCAGGCTGGCTGACCCCTCTCATAGGGCTGGAGGTCGAGACTGGAGGAGTCAGTGCGATTCCAGGACACACTGTTAAATGGAACACTTTCAGATATTATGGTTAACAGCTACTGCATTTACAGAAAGCAAGTAACTAAAGAATGATGAAGATCAAAGATAATTTAAAATCATTTTGTTGTTCAAGTGTGTTTCATTCATGACTTGGTTCCTACATATGAGAGAATTCAAACAGAATCATCTCGGTAAAGACAGACCCAGCAGTCAGCCATTACAGTTTGGTCCTTGGAGTCAAATACTAAGAAATGTCTAGTGTTGGTTTATTTCAAACCAAACTTTAAAACAAATAGTTCTGATTTTTTTTAATATGTAGTCATTTTAAATAGTTAGATTTGGATTCTTAGCATCTTGAATGAGTTGAAATGCAGAATGTAATCATGTTGGAGCCAAAAGAAAAGCCAATTACATGCCAAAATAACTCCAACTGCAAACAACTCTTCACATTTACATCAGCAACGCATTTCTACCATAGATGGTCAAAATAGGACCATCCAGGTTTAAATACGACCGTCAATCATTTCCAGCTGGTGAAATTATCTCATGAGATAAAAAGGAAGGGTAAACAGAATGATGTCAGATAACATCAAGACACAGGCTCAGTCAGCACCTGGAGGAGGACTCTGGCTGGGTGTCGTCACTTCCTCACTAAATGGTGCAGTGGGTTCATCCTGTGGGTCACATGAGGAATCTTCCCTCTGAGCAGGTTTGACGAGCTGATCCTGCAGAGCACATCATCTGTTAAAGTCCAGCTATGTTCATAGAAAGATGGAACTTTAAAAATCATCTTGTAGCCTGAATGCTTTTCCTGAGATTTGAAGGACAACAATAACTAAAACTTAGACATTTTATGCTAATAAATAATTCACAAAATAAATGAAAACCTGTAGTAAATGATGACAGATTTGGGCAGTTGGGGACCAACAGAGGTCGTGTGTATTGTGTGTATCTGAAGCCAACCTTGTTGTCAGTGTGCGTCTCGTCTGCCCGTTTATCTTTGTGTTCCCACACAGTTTTCCCCTTCTGGAATCGGCTGCGGATCTGGGCCAGCTCAGACTCCCGCTCCTGTAAGCAGGTGGATTTTTTTTTTTTTTTTTTTAAAGATAACTTCTCCTTGTTGTTGATCATGTTGTAACATAAAACCTACCATCTTCTGCCTCTGAGTGAGCTCAGCAGTGGCTGTGTGTGCAGCCTGGGCGGCTCGGAGCCTCTCCTGGACCAGCTTTGTGTTTGGCGTGACTGAGGCAGTACTGGGAGCAGACCTGGCTGGAGTGGGAGCTCTGGGCGGAGCGCCCTGCTCTTTGTGCTGCTGACATCGCTCTCCAAAGCGCTCCAGGAAAGATTTCACACCTGTTTGGATATAGATGCACCGTTTTGATACAGATATCTGGAGAAGTCCTGATATTGACATAAAAAACACACTACATTGGGTATCGTGACAACGAGCCTGATTTATAAGGCAGATCTTTGTGCTCTGAGCAACATCATGCTTTACCATTTATTTTACATTACATTTAGAATTCCTAATTGCATTTCTGAACATTTGAAAGGCTTGTTTTGACCAAGGTAGACAAACTATTGATTTCGTCAGCTTCAGTTTATATTACGAGAGCCGTTTTACTCCTAATTGCACTGACTGAACAAATTAAAGTTGTTGTTTTTACATGTTTGACCTAGCTTGTGAAGCTATTGGTGGATGTATTGGCAAAGTTATTACATTTGCAGTTCAGTATACTTATGTCTGTGTTTAAATTTTTCTGTATCATTATTAGCCGAAACTAGACCTCAGATATGTGTATTGGTATCTGAAGTGGAAAAAGTGGATTGGTCCATCTCTAGTTTGGAGTACAGGATATCAAGAGAAGATGGAACTTCTTAGTTTTGATGCATTTGGTAAACATTAAAAAAAAAAAAATAAAAATCAGATTTTTAAATTTTTCACCTCCTAAATACCAATCAAAGCTGATTTAAGCTTGAACCGGAAGATATGACCCTTGATGAGTTTGACTCGCCTGGACCTCCAACAGAGATGGGTTCCTGGTGGCCAAGTGAAGTAGACATGGTGGCTCTATCCTGGAGAGCTGGCCTTAGGGGGCTGGCGGTGTAGCCAGGGGTCTTGGGGAACAGCTGGGTCTTTAGTGGACTCTTGGGGGCTGATGTTGCTTCAGAGGATGTTGCCATATGTGGACTGGGTGGGAGCGCTGCTTCCTGCTTGGGGTTCTTCAAGGGACTCTGCACAGTCTGAATGGCTGTTTTAGATGCAGAGATTTCAGCCTTTTGAGGGCTAGAAAGAATCATTTGACTGGACTTCACAGGAGATTGTGAAGTATCCTGGAAAAAAAAAATAATAAAAAAATAAAACACAAACGTTACAGATTTCTTTAGAGAACAGTTGTGAGCAAAAATCAGGAATAAAAGTGGAGAGCCATCTAGAAATGTACTAATGAAGGGAATTTAATAATGCTCAACATATCTGGCCCCAACTAAAAACCATTGTTCTAGTCAGTGAACACATAATTTGTAAGCAATAACAGGTCACCCTGACAACAGGCTTTAATGAAGACTCATAGTTAATGTCATTGTTGCTTGTCTGCCAAGCATTATTCAGAGATATATATATATAAAAAAAAAACAGCCTTTGTCTTTGGAGATGACACATTGTCCAGCTACTGGTACCATCTGCTATGATGACATGTAAAAAAAAACAAAAAAAAAACAAAAAAAAAAACAGTGAGTTGTTTCAAAAATCAGTCAAATCCTGTTTTCCACTGAAGCCTCAGTCTCTGCTCTGGTTAATGAGAAGCTGAGTAGAATCAGATCAAATCAGTGACCAGTGAGGGCTCAAAGCTTCAGAAAAACTGACCAGAAATGAGCCACGACTCTAACTGGTGCATCTCTACTTAAAATATATGAAGTAAAGCAGCACATTTTCAGTTTTCAGGTTCACTGTGGAGACGTGAAGGTGCAGCTACCTGGTTGCTGCTGCAGGCAGACTTGCTGGCTGCTGTAGCTGAACTGCTCAAGGCTGCAGTTTGCTTGGAGCCAGCAGCAGCAGCAGCTACTCTGACCGCAGGTCTGGGAACAGAACCAGATCCAGGATTCCCTTTGGGAATGTGAGCGTGGCTGAGGTCATCCTCCCAGGACCCGATGGTGGCAGCCAGGTTGGCCAACCGGCCTCTCCGCCCAGCAGGAGCTTCTGAAGGGGGAAGACTGGCAGGCGGCTGGACTTCCACTGGTCTCTTTGACAAGGTTGGAGGGGTGCTGTCTGGCACTGTGTCAGAAGAGTCTGGAAGAGAAGCAGCAAAGTCAGACTAGTTCCAGATTTAGAGCCTGTTACTAATGTGACAAATCTCAACCAAATGTGTTTACCATCATCCCCATCCCAGCACTTCCTCTGCTGCGCCAGCCTTTGCAGGCGTGACTTCATGCCAGCAGCAGAGGGAGTCGAGTCATCCACCTGGTCTGGCTTGTTCCTGTGCTGGGCAAAACCAGGGGGCTCTGTTGGTGCTTCTCTGGTGCTTGGAGGGACAGGACCTGGAGTGACAGCTACGTTCTCTGGCCGTTCAGCTTTCAGCTCCTTAAGCCGACTCTGAACAGGTCGAGTTGAACTCTGCTCAAGAGAGGAGGACGAGCGAATGCTGGCTGGGCCCACTGGGGGTTTCTTGTCCGTTAGAGGGTCTGGTGGTACGGGGCCCCCAGCTTGGGTCATCACTGGAACCTGGTTCTCCTCATCCCGTGCCAACTGGTTTTCCTCTGAGCACCTGCGCTTGGAAGGGGAGGGCTTGGAGGATATCTGTGGAACTAGAAAGGGAAAAAGGAATTACAAGGAAATTTCATTAAACACCTTACACAACACCGAGGGCAATCTTAACAAAAGGACTAACCTTTATCAACATTAGAATCAGTGATGGTGTTATTTGATTCAGTTAGAGGCTCCCTGGGCCTTTTGACCATCTGTCTGTTAGCTGCGTTGGGACGCTCTGCTAGCTTCCTCTGCAGATTTTCCCTGCGGGCCCGAGTCCGCTCCAAAAGTTTCTAGTTTGACAAATGGAATCAGAAAATCAGACATGCAGTATCCAGGACAGACAAGCATGGACCACATGATGTTAAGAGGTTTCCTTTGTGAATCGGATCAAGAGACTTGCACACAACAGTTTCGGTGGGAATAGAAAAATTAACAGTCAAATCAAACAGAATCAAAACAAAAAATTCATGCACAGTAAACTTGGAGGTACAATAAACAGTCACTAAATGACCTGCTGGCCTAATTCATTCATATTTCATTTCTTAAACTATGGTTGGATATAATAAGCATGTTTGGGGTCCAGATCCAAATTGTTATTGCTGGATTTCTCACTTATACACAACCAATTAAACTAAACAATTCTCTCTTCTACACAAAACCCTCCTTTCATTCCCTTTGTCAAGAATTTCACAATCTGATTTACTGTACTGAGCAAGTCCTAACACATTCCTGGGAGTGCTGCAGGCCACCACAGCTTCACCAAGCCAACAGCCCTGTGTGGAAAATCTGAGATCACATTCTTCAGGAGTGAGCCACGCCTGGTTTTGCCTAACTGTACAGGACAGTTAGGCACTGTACAGTTTATAGGAGGCACAAGAAACATGCTTTGTTTTTGGTAACGCCCCTACTATCCAAAGTCTAGAAAACAGTATCAGGAGAAAAGAAAGACTGAACCTCACAATATTCAAAGATGTAATCTGTTTAAGTTAATGTTCCATGATTATTTCTGTTTTTGAGCGTAATAAATGAATTGAAGCTTCCAATTGATACATTTATAAAAACGAACTACATTTTGTATTATTTATAGTGACTTCTGACCGGTACCAAACAAAGAAACTGCAGTTGACGGCATTCCCCCTAGCAACTGAACTAGTAACACAGCTGCGGGTTAAGTTAGCATTAGAAGATAACGATAACACTCCTACTATCCACCACAATAGTCTTGCGACAGCTAGCTTCTTACATGAAATTGCTCAACTCACCTCAGTAAATGGGTCCATTTCGGACAGTTTGCATCCACTTTAGGAGTACTTACAAAACGGAGTGTTACCAGTTCTATACTCGACTTGTGTGTAAAGAAATAACCTAACAAAGCAAAACGAGAAGTGTTCAGCGATTTTCTCAGCTTGACTGCTCTTCCTCGACGAAACAGCTTCGGTTCAAATTTGAATTTCAGCGCTGCCTCTACGGCGCATGCTCCAAAACTTAAAAGGAGCGCCAGGGAACCAATCAGATATCACGGGCTGGACATCAGGCTTTGATCAACCAATCACAGCCTAGGCGAGTGAAACAAAGGCAGTTTTTTTCGTTGCATACAGTAACTGCCAACCAGTCCTATATTTGTCACGAGTCTGCTCCAGGTATGCTCCCAGTTTTATGTCACGATCTGTGCATTCAAAACAGTAAAATCTATCTACATTACAAATATACAATATGTAATATACATACATATACACCAGACATGTCTAAAGTCCGGCCCGGGGGCCAAATGCGGCCCATGGTCAAATTTCATCCGGCCCGCAGCCTCTGTCATAAAATCAATAACGTAGAATTAATACATTGGGCAGCAGTACTGTTACCTGTAGATGGCGTAGCTTACAAACTAAATGCTGTTCCTCATTTACCCACTAGAGGGCAGCAGCCCGTGTGACTCAGACTATTTGCAGCTGGAGCTCATTTATGGAGTTAGATTTATGGAGTTAGATTTTTTTCACAATTTTTCAATCAAAAAAAAAAAAAAATCACGTCAAACAAAAACAGCAGTATTCAATAAAAAAAAATAATATCAAACAAAAACTGATCAAAACTTTTTTTAATAGTTTCAAACAAAAAATATTTAAATCAAATTGTAAGAATTATTTTTTTAAACAAATAAAATTGCTTTAAAAACTTTTTTTTTTAATTTAAATCAATTTTTTGTTTGAAACTTTAATTTTTGCATATCAGAATTTTGTTAAGTTTTTGGTTGAGATTCTAAGTTTTTAAAGCACTTTTTTTGTTTTAAAAAAATAATTCTTACAATTCAATTAAAATATTTTTTGTTTGAAACAATTTTTTTTGAAAATCCAAAAGTTTTGATCACAACTCTATGTTTTTGTTTGACGTGATGTTTTTTTTTTTTTTTTTTTTTTTTTTTTTTTTTTTTAAAAATTTTTAAAAAAAACCCCCCCTCAAATTTATAACCCTGG
>NW_015116369.1:0-11846 GCF_001443285.1 Poecilia latipinna | reverse complement strand
AAAGTTTTTTTACCAACTCTTTTTTTTTTTTTTTGTTGTTGTTTTTTTTTTTTTTTTTTTTTTTTTTTTTTCTATTGAATAATTGTGAAATAAAACTCCACATCTAAGTCTGAACCTTGGAGTTTCAGGTCATTTCGTCTTTCATCAATGTTGCAGTGAAGCATTAAATTCAAATTCAAATTAAATTCTAATTCAAAAACACTTTATTAATCCCAAAGGGAAATTAAATGTTGGTGTAACTCATTAATTCCTCAAAGAGTTATGGTGATGGCTTTTGGAAGGAAAGATCTTCAGCGGTCTGTACCACACTGAATCCAGAACGGAAGATAACTCACCCACCAGTCATCAGTGACTATAGACCTGTAGCCCTGACATTCCACCACATGAAGGTCCTGGAGAGACTTTTGTTGCCCCACCTGAATAAACAGACAAGGATATCAAGACCCCTTGCAGTTTGTTTATTGCCATGGAATTGGAGTTGATGATGTCATCATACACCGGATTCAGCAAACCTGTACTGTCATGAGACTTTCTTAGGAAGGAAGAGTGTCTTCAGTCAGAGGCTTCTTCAGATTTAGTGCAACACTAAGATCTGTCTAGGTGTTGTAGTTTTTTTGTTTTTTTGCTTTTTAACAAGAGTAGATTAAAGATGGTTGTGAAAAGTTATGTGGAATCGCCCTTTAGCCATTTCCCGAATCGCAAGCTGGAATCGGAAACCAACTTCAGCTTCGTAACCAGAACCAGACTTCATGGTCTGCTGGGTTCTGATCTCTGGTGACGGTTATGTCAACTATAAATGAAAGTAATCTCCTACCTAGAAGGACTACAATTCCCATGATCGCAGGACGTACGTCTCCCGATGTTGCAGATGATACCATGGAAACCACTCAGCCACAGCAGAGCAGCTGAATGCGTTAACTCCTCTGTCACAGGAGTGACTGCTGCTCGGTGTACAAGGGAGATCAACTCGACTGCAGTTCTTGTTGGAAAAAATATCATTCCACTCGTGACTCGTGGTTTCCCATGTTTTGTTTTTGGTGGCTTTTAGCTGGGTTAATGGCTTAATTCCGCTGACTGTTACACGACCGCTTTCGAATATCTTACGTTGAAGAAGATGCTGGAGTCCATTAAAGTTACAGGTAATGTAATAAGTGTTTCGTAACCGCTAAGCATGAATAAAATGCGTAGTATATATAGTTGCGGTAACCTGAAAGCAGCTGTAGTCTCTTCATTACTTCTAGTAATTGGTTCGAGCTGTTTTAACCCACACGTGCGTTAGCTTGAAGATTCACGACACACAGACAGGCTGTGGTTGGTTTAGTCAGCTGATAATTGCTTGGATGGAAGAAATCGTTTACCTCCATTCTGTTTTTCAATAAATAACTGCGATGATTAAGAAAATAATCAATGCACACGTTAGAATTTAGTGTGGCCTTTCTGCACTCCGCACAAGATTACACACATACATCATCACCATTGTTTGGGTTAATAGCCATCAACGAACTTCTGGTATGATACCTGCTAGATATTTGACTTCTCAATCGGTAGAATCCATTCATTTAAATTGATGTGAGTTTTGGCAATGAGCTCACCAATTTTCAGCAGGGTTGAGGTCATAGTTCTGGTTTTTGGGTTACCTCTCAGCAGCTCATTCTGATGGGTCAGAGAGCCAGCTGAGCTGTGAGGGAATGGTGATGAGGCAGCTGGAACCAGTAAAGCTGCTCCTGGTGTCTCAGTGTGCAGCTGACGTCAGCAGACCCAACGCAGAGCGCTCTCTCTGGTTGTGTCCGAATCGTCTTAGTAGACATTGCAGAGCCCTTCTTTCTGTACTGCCAGCCTCTGTAAGCTTAATGGGAATCAATTCCAGTGAAAAGTCAGGACGCTGACTCCTGATCCTGAAAAGCCCATAGCTGAGCAGCAGCAGTCAGGCGGTCTGACCACAGAGTACGTGTTCTGTGGCTGCCTGAGGCGTAACAAAGTGTGTTTTTACCAGACTGGAAGTCAAGTTTTCAGCGCTTTGTGTCGCTTCAGCTCCTTATCAGAACTGATCTAATTTTATCTTTCCTTGAAAAGAGGATTAGTGTGTCTGGTTTGCACTGGCTTCACATCAGAGTGATGCTGAAGCAGGCATGACTCAGAATAATCTGCCTCCTTTTCTACTCTCTCTCCTCTTGAAGAACAACTTCACTGGCCAGAGGTGGATTTGTCTAAAAAGTCCATCTTCAACTCTGCCAATAGGGTGGTGAGTCCAACCCAGGTGTGCTTTGCAACCATTCCTTCCCCTGCTCTCGAGGACCTCCTGCTGCAAACCGAAGAGGAGGAGAAGAAGCAGAAGGAGAAGGAGTCCCAGTGCAAGAAGCCGAAGTCTTCGATGAAAGGTGGGCTGGCGCTTAGCAAAAGAAACCGCGTGATCCTGGCTCAGAAACAGACCCGTAGTCCAGATGGAGGTGAGAAGCCCGTCCAGACAAACTGTGTCCACTCGGACAGCAACTGCAATCTTCTGAAGCCGACTCGGAGCCTCACAGTGGTGGGCAGCAAGATGGGACTGATCCCCCGCACAGCTTCACTGCTCAGGAAAACCCCCAGCCTTAACGCCTATCGTCCTGCTCTCTCATCCCCCTACAATGCAGCCACCTCCCGGGAGGCGGAAAACGCCAAGAAGCTCTGCATCTTCACCGCCATCAAGCCGTGCAATGTTGACAGAGAGAAGGACAAGTTCTTCAAGTCTGACTTCAGCTACAACCCCCAGTTTGAGTACAGCAACCCCGCCTCTGCAGGTTTCCTGGCGCGCCATAACCATGCCTCCAGTAGGTTCCTCGCTCAGGTAAGGCTGCATTTCCTCCTGCAGACATCTAGTGTGATTTCTGTGGTGCTTTGTTGGAAAGTGGAATGAAAATGAGAAGTGTGTGTTTGTATTCAGCCCCTCTGAGCCTCTTCTGGGATCTCTCTCTCTCTACGTTTATAGACATGTTTTGTTGATTCTTTGCAAAGCGACTAAAGCTCAGGTTGGATGAAGAGGGAGTATTTCTGTGTTCTCCAGACACTTAGTTCCATTTAATAGCACAATCAAGTAACAATGTTACCTTCAGTTATAAAAATTGTATAAATGAAATTTTACTTTGTAATTTATCGCCTTGAATTTGGGCCTCTGTCTCACTGTCTCAATGTCGTCAGTTCAGATGAAGTCTAGTTAAAGCCTGTAGTCTCAGGTCTTCTGTAGCTTCTAACACGCTTTCTTCCAGGTTTGTCCTTCAAACAGACCATCTTCTGTGCTCCCAGTTATTGACCTGTTGACTACATTTTGATTCAACTAGGAATAAAACTTTGAAACTACAACTCTAAGAAAAATGTCAACAATGGGAAAATCACAAACCACAGGGATGAAAATACGGTCACTGAAAACATTAATGGATCCATAATCATAATGGTCAAAATGTTCAATACACACTTTTAAATGTCGGCTTCATCTGGTTCTTTCCATTCACACAGATTTGGGTGCACCAACAAATTGGCCCTGATTTTCTAAATTTTTGTTTTTTTAAAGGGGCAGTATTGGGTAAAATTAGCCTTTTTGAGCTTTCCATCATGTTATAATGTTATTACTATGGAGACAACAGCAAAGCAACATGTGTCGACAGTTAACATAACATCGTGTCACCATCTCTGAGGTTTCAAAGAGAGTTCCTGAGGGTCTCTTCTGTTGCAGGCAGTGAACATCATGGAGCTGGCCTTGAAGAGATACGGCAGCTATGAGATATTTGAGCAAGTCACCGGTGGGAACCTGCTCCCCAGGAGTCGGATCTGGATCAACGTGAAGAGATACATGGAGAAGGAAGGCTGTGTGGGTGAGGTAGGAGGAGAGCAGGCTGCTCACTTCTCTCATACTGACTCCAGTTTGGATCCAAACCAGCTGGATTCTCTGAGAGAAGGCAGTTGGGTGTTGGATTTTCCCCTGGCCTCGCTCGGCCTGCGAAGTCTTTCCTTTGTTTGAGTGCATTAATATTACAGTACAGCACAAAGCAGATCACACCCCTGAAGTTAGTCCGGGGGAACAGGTTTCAGATTTGTCCACTTTTCCAACATCATCCCTCAGTTTGCTTTTCTGAAGCAGAATTGATAGAATTAAACTAATTTATGTTACATCATATGTTCATAATCCACTGCTGAACACTGTTCACATAGAAACATAACCAGGGCCTGACGAAAGAAAATGTTGACCCCTGGACCAGAGCCTCTTTTGTTGCCATACCCACACAAGTTTCATTTCATTTTATTTTATTTTTTATTTATTTCCTCAATAGTAAATATAAACAGTTCATGTAACAATGAAAAGAAATTCAGAATGAAAAGGAGCAGAGAGAAGACTAACCTACAGAGAATTTGGGCAGCTATCAACTCAGAACACAATTTCAGACATAGTTCAAATGGATAAAATATACATAACAAACCATCAGCTTATTCAACGCCGTGTTGCTTCATCATAATGATTTGTTCTGCTGACAGATTGTAGTCCAGGTGACAGATGACTTACTGTCCAGAGCCTCGATGACGATGGTGAACGGTCAGCCCACTATGACCATCAACACATCCAGTGCGCGGGAGCACTGGCTGGAGGGCATGCTGAGGCATGAGATCGGTGGGTTCATTGGCTCTGACACACACGTCCTCTATCTGCTTTCATCAAAACATGCAACAGGTTCTTTCTGAGAGTCTGTAATATGACACATTGCAGAAGTATTCACACCCCCTTTTTGTAACATTTAGTTTCATTACAACTTCTGAATTTCGGATCTCATGAATAACATTATGGTGTGCATTTGTTTGTAGCTTTCATTAATCTGGTTTCCCTTAGTAAAATTTAATTCACAAATACTTTATTTGTCCCAAAGAAAAATTAAATGATGTTTGATGATGATATGTTTCTATATCATCATGTAACTCATATAATCCGAGTATATTGAAGGAGTGGTTGTGTACAGTCACGGCCAAAAGTTTTGAGAATGATTCAAATGTTAATATTTACAAAGTCTACTGCTTCAGTTTTTATAATGGTAATTTGCATATACTCCAGAATGTTATAAAGAGTGATCAGCTTAACAGCAATTAATTGCAAAGTCAATATTCACCTAGAAAATGAACTTTATGCCCCAAAACACATTTCAACTTCATTGCAGCCCTGCCTTAAAAGGACCAGCTAACATCGTTTCAGTGATTGCTCCATTAACACAGGTGTGGGTGTTGATGAGTGTTGATGAGGACAGGGCTGGAGATCAATCTGTCATGATTAAGTAAGAATGACACCACTGGACACTTTAAAAAGAGGCTGGTGCTTGGCATCATTGTTTCTCTTCTGTGAACCATGGTTACCTCCAAAGAAACACGTGCAATCATCATTGTACTGCACAAAAATGGCCTAACAGGGAAGAGTATCGCAGCTTGAAAGATTGCACCTCAGTCAACCATCTATCGCATTGTCAAGAACTTCAAGGAGAGGTTCCATTGTTGCCAAAAAGGCTCCAGGGTCAACCAAAAAGTTGATCATAAAGACTGATAAGTTTGAAGTTCTCTGGTACGTAACCCGACCACGATGTTTCCTTTACAGCTTCAAACCAGAGCGCGGCGCAAACGTCCCATTATGTGGCGTTTTATTACATTGCTTGTTATTTATAGCATTCCTTAGTGTTGTCAGGAATTCCTGACAAAATGCAAACATTGATTGTGCAAGAATGGACTGCTATCAGTCAGGATTTGGTCCAGAAGTTGATTGAGAGCATGTCAAGGAGAACTGCAGAAGTCCTGAAGAAGAGGGGTCAACACTGCAAATATTGACTTGCTGCATTAACTCATTCTGTCAATAAAAGCTTTTGTTACTCAATATGATTGCAATTGTATTTCTGTATGTGATGAAAACGTCTGACATACACACATGAAAACCAGAGGGCAGCAGATCATGTGAAAATATAATATTTGTGTCATTCTCAAAACTTTTGGCCACGACTGTATGGTGATGCTGTGGGCAGGAGGGATCTCTCGTTGCAGTCCGTCTTGGAGTCTGATGCTGGGGTTCTCTTATTTGATTCTTGATTGTTATAACTGACCAAAGAGATGGTTGGACTTCCTCTTTTTGTCTCTACTCTCCTCCTTTTCAGCTCCTCTGGAATTTGGGTCCCAGATGAGCCCAAATCCCAAGGTCAGCAATGCTGAGTTCAGGTACTATTTGAGTGTTTAAAATGCTAATCAAATCCTCAAGCTTGTAAAAACTAGAGGAGATTGTTTTTACAAGCTAGAGCTTGTTGCAACGGTTATGCATTAAATAACTTTCCAAAATAAAAAAAAAGGAGGAGCAAAACTCCATCCACAGCATCCAAAACCAGAGGGAAAACCAAACCTGCAACAGCTCGACAAAAAATGAACAAACATCAAGAAAAGAATATTGATAATGGCAGAAATAAATTCAGGTTGAATTCTAACTGAACTACAGCTATGTGAAGTGTTCTCTCTGTGTCAGGCACTCATTACTTCCGAGGCCTCAACAACTGCCAGCAGCCATGGGGCAGCAGCATGGGGAGGAGGAAGCACAACCTGAAGCCTCTGAACCCAACAGAGGAGGGCCTGGCCAGCATCCACAGCGTTCTGTTCAGGAAGGACCCCACTCTGTGGCGTGCCGCGCTGCTCTATTATACCGTCTATCAGGCCAGGCACACGTCCTTCACTCAGCTCTTCCGCAACCTGGGACGCTTTGTTCAGGACCCACAAACACGCTGGGACTATTGTGTCCGTGCCAAGAGAGGCCAGACCAACACAGCTATGCCAGGTATGTGGAACCAGCTGACCTGACGTGCTCAGGACTGATCTATGAAAAAACATGACTGGTCTTTTCTGACCTCTAATCCTGAAGGGTGCTTCAGTAAAGACCAGGTTTATCTGGAGGGCATACTGCAGATCCTGAGATACAGAGACAAGATAAACTTCCCAATGCTGATGGCTCTGGGAAAGGTGAGCAATATGAAGTCTACTGCTCAAAGTCCTGGAGTATATTATGATCCCCAGGGTCAAACCTTCTCTGGCAAAAAAGTTATTTTGTCACAAAAAAACAGATTTGAGTCCATCAATCTGATTTACACTAGTCTGGAAAAGACCAGCCCCTTGTTTGCTTCGTACAGAGCAAATAGGATTCCACTCATGAGAAACGATTGGTTGCTGGAGGCATTGACTCTGTTGAAGTTTTAATTTTTACCCAGTTGCTAATGTTTACCTGTAATGCACCAGTTTCATGCTAAGAAGTTTTCCAGAAATTGTCTGCGCTGTAAACAACCATCCTCCACTGCGAACAGAGAAGTGCTGATCTGAACGAGGCGGCTGTGTGGTAAACATGGACTGAACAGTTTAGTTCTCTCCCTCTGCTGCCATTGCTAAAACTATAGGAAGACCACAATTCTAAAACTTTGCAGAATGTCAATGTCATTGTTTATGGCAATTTTTCTTTCAAAATTACTGTGTTTCCATTAATCAAATTTATTTTCATAATTCCAGTTTGTACAATTTTAATTTTATAATCAATGGAAAGATAGCTTCTAATCCAACCGTCACTGATGACTAGTGTCCCATTTGGGGTATTTATATTCAGCCTTTCTTTTCATGTATTTGACTTCATCTGTTTTCTTATGGTCAGTCCTTGGAGGGAATGTAGCATCTCTACTGGTATCCAATTTCATTCTTCAAAAGGAGAAGAAGAAACTGAATTTCTGTTAAATTCCAAGTAGTATTGTGACAACGGTGGGTAATAAAACCCAGACTGAGCTCCAATGCCTAGTTCAGTGAATCAGAGTTCCAGTGGGATTTCACTGTCTTTGCATATCCATTTTACATGTTTGCATCACTTCCTTTGGGAAACATTTGTTATTTTGGACTCTGAATGACATTTGCCTGGTTTCACTAGGTCAAGTGTAAAGGTTTGGTGGAGGGAGGATTATGGTGATGGTCTGTTTCTCAGGAGTTGAACTCCTTAAGGCATTAGACTTTTTTATCTTGGTCTTGTGGGAACAATTTGAGGACTACATCCTCCAGTTCTGACATGACTGAGCACCAGTTCACAGAGTAAGGTCCATAAAAACATGGATGAGAAGATTTGGTGTAAAACAAATTGACTAGTACGCACAGAGTCCAACTTTTTTGAGCGTTCTATCATGTTATAATGTTATTCCCTTATAAAAATATACATATAATGCGTTTCTTTGATTTTTTTTTTTTTTTCATGCATGTTTGATGAATCCTCGAATCTCTCCTGATGGAGGTGAATGAACTACTTCACTCACAGAGCTCCACCTGTTTACCCAAAGTTCCTGTTCAGATCTGCAGTCCACAGCTCCTGAGAATGGCTGTAAAAAGAATAATAGATGAGCATTGTTGTGTTGAAGCAGAGTACCTGAATGAACAGGAGCTTCTTAAAGAGACAGAGGCCCAATTTAAAGGCATCAAAATCGCAATGTCAAATTTCTTCATGTTTGATATGTATAGTGTTTTTATAACAACACTGTACATTGTATCACAAGTAACTTGTGTTACAAAATGGCACTCTGTGGCTGGAAAATACACAATGCTTCCATCTAAACTCCATGTGTGTGTGAAGACAGAGGAGGGTTTAAGATGGTAAAGCAGCAGATTTGTTTGTAAAAAGCTGAATATCTTCTTTGTGCTCCTTTACAGCCGTATTATTTTGGGGCTCTTTGGCTCTTTTAGATCCTGTCACTTCTCTTCCAGTTCATCATCAGTGAACTGTATCTGTAGAGAGCTATCCTTCGTGACACGCAGTCACATTAAACGAGGCGTCTGTGCTCAGGATGGCTGCATGTCTAGAAAAGCAAAGAGCTTACATAACCACCTCCATGGAGGAACACGCCACGCTCTCCTGCTTCAAAGGACCCAATGCAATAATGATGAAACAATACATATTATGTAACAAGTGATGTCTGAAAGCTCTGTTGTTTTTTTGTTTTTTTTTCTTGTGAGGGAGGTAAGCATGTATCTGATCAGAGCAGCCGGTCTGAAGAGGTTTAACTTTAGTCTCTGCTGCCTGCAGGTGTCATTTGAAGACGTGGATCGTCTGACACCTCTGGCTCAGATGGAGAAGGTCCGCATCCCACATTTCATGCAGGACCAAGAGAAATATGCTGAGCAACTGACAAAGATTATGGTGGTCAATCAGCTGACAGATGAAGAGCTGAAGACACTCATCTAACCCAGTCCTCCTCCTCTTCCTCATCTTCTTCCTCAGTCCCCCAATAAAAGCTGCTGTGCTCAGCTCCTGCCTGCATGCTTCACATCACTCACACAGCCCTCATGCATGGTAGCACAGCTGTGAACTGTGCAGTGCTGTGGTGTCTCTGGTGTTAAATTCTAAGGCTGATTAGTCAGTTCAGGTTCTTAATGCTGAGTCAGCGTTGGCCTGGTCATTCTTCCCTGATGAGGAACATGAACCCTCTAAAGGAAACCTCACTGGTGTTGTCTTCAGGTTTCGTGTTATCACTGTATGTTTTATACTAATGCAGACAGACTGCAGTATCCATACCAAACAGACTTTTTCTCTGACCTGTATTGAGTTTGGTGCCAAGTTTCCTTCCTTTTTGTTAAAGCTGCCTTGTAGAAGTTGGACTTTCCAAACCCTCTGAGCTGTTTTTCAGACCAGATCTGTTTTGGCCAAATCTGGTTCTTTATGCATAATCAGACTCTGAAAACCTTATCAATTCAGATCAGTTTTATGATAATTTAACATGCAATCAGCTTATTTTCTGTGGGTACTTTGCAGGAGTGGACAGAAGTTTAAGAAATAATTTAATCTCGGTTATAAAACATTCAAACCACTTCCTCTCCAGTCCCACAGCTCAAAGTTTTTTATATTCACCAGTTTCAGAAGACATTTTGCTCCCACTTTGTCTTCATGGTATTGTTCAGGAAGAGAAACCTCACAGATGGATTCCATTGGTGGAAAACTGGAGCCGTTTTAATCCTCACTTTCTTCTCCAGACAAACTAATGTCCACATGTCCTACGGTCCGCAGGACATCGGAGACAACGGCTCCATCCTTGTAATTCCTGCAGAATTCCAGTTTGTCCTTTTTGTTGTTCTCAAACAGAAGTAACTTCTTGCTGTTCTTGTTGCCACAAGTTATTGCAAAGTGTTCACCTCACTGCGCATGCCCTCAAACCCATCTGCTGCCACTGTTGATCAAGCTCTGCTCTGGTGTCATCACCACTTCTTCCTAAACACTTTTTGGCTCCCCAAAGCTTCTTCAGTGTAGTCGAAACTCTTACCATTATGTTTATGATTATGCTGAAAACTGCCAGCTGTCATATTTTCAGCAGCCGCTCCTTGACCATCTAATGCAGAGAAGAGCAGTCTCTTCCATCCTTGGAAAAAAGTCAGCTCATTATCTGCTTTGGTTTTGAGCAAAACCAAAGCAGGTTTTTGGCCTAATCTGCTGAAGCTAATTAATGTCTTCTAATTTAATTAATATGCATCTGATTACGCTGCATCTGAAGTCGCAAACTAAACAAAAGTTTCTTCTGTTTAATTACAAATTAAGCATAGAGGTCCATATTTTTAGGCAATGTTGGCCCAAACTTGTCATGATTTGAGGTGAGGGTGGTGAGGAATAATGCAGGAAGGCCCAGGTAGTCATTGTAAAAGTTGATTTAATTAAAAAAGCTCAGGAACACAAGAATCTGGCAGACGGCAGAACACACGACGAACAATAGGAACAAAGACAACAGGTGGACTTAAATACACAGGGAGGGTAATCGGGGAACTAGACACACTTGGGAAGCAATCAACAGGGAAGACGGGACAGGAACAGGACTAAACAAAGAAAACGTCAAAAATAACTACACAGATCACCACAAAACTATATTGAAGTGCCCATTAGGTTAGACTGAAAAGTTTTCTATAGAAAAGGCTAATATTAAGATTTTAAATATCCACACAAAATAACGTTTTCCTTCTCTTATCCAAGTGTACTTATCCTGTATATGAGATCTGTCCCTTTTGAAAAGACAGATACCATTCCCTGTAGTAACTCTGTTAGGTTAGAAACAGTTTTTGCTGGAGAGAAAGATGAGAAACTGAAGTGATGTTCTAGCCACACCTGCTGCTGGAGAGGAACTCATTCTGAAGTAAGCATTATTTTTAAGACTGTTTATGATAAATGCCCCCCACCCCCCAAAGATTGGAGTGAACTCGCCTCTTTGCACTTTCTGAGCTGTAGTCTACCTTTTTGCCACTAGCTGCTAGAGTTGGTTTAACCTAAGCTAAGCTAAGCTAAGTATGCTTTTTGAAAGGACACCGTTTCACTATTTATTACAGTGTTCTGTTTGGATGTGTTTATGAAAGAATCTTTCAATAAAGACATAAAAAAAATTCCCAGTGTTTTTATCATTTGTACAGCAGAAATGATCAAGCTGCTCACTGAAGTCTGTTTTTTGCCAATTGTTTGAAATGTTATTGTACAAAATATGCTCTTCCATTGAGCCCGTTATTACTATTACTTATTTGTATTACTGTAAATAATGATAATTGTAAAAGTAAAAACAATCAAACCTCTGGGTCAGAATGGGATTACTTTGTTTCAGTGGCAATAAGGAATCAGTGAGCAAGTCAAGTTTATTATTAGAGCACATTTCAGCAACAAGGCAGTTCTACATATTTTACCCCATAAAACATAACACAGTAACCAGCAGTGAAATAACAATTCTGTTAAATGCTTGATCAAATAATCAGGAATAAGTATAATCAAATATACATCAAATATATTAATCAATGTTCTAGATAAATGGACTGAACTTATATAGATA
>NW_015116368.1:0-38452 GCF_001443285.1 Poecilia latipinna | reverse complement strand
AAACCAAAAATGAAAGTTGTGATTCTATAAAAATGACAAGAAAAATTTACTTTTGATAATTTCCATAAAAATTACAAGTTGTGTTTTTCCAAAAGGTTACATAACATTGGCAGTTTTAGTCAAGTTTCAACTAGCTTGACTAAAGCTAAAAAAAATGTAAAACCTGCAGCCCTCTGCCCGACTGCGTTCAGTACTGACTCCATAAAAAGCTCAATCCATGCTTCAGAGATACCTGAGTTAGCATCAACAGGTCAAAATTTTACAAAAACCAGAGCTTAGAAAACCAACCACATTATGATTGACGCATCTCCAGTTCAAATGTATCAGAATCTGCATGTTTTCCTCATTTGCCTCTGCACAGATCTCAGAAAGCAAAGAGCAGCAGTGCCTGTGCGGTTTAAAACATTCAGTCACTTCTGGTTGGACTGTCTGACTCTGGAGTAAACCGGTTCCTCCTCTCGGTTCTTCTGTCTGTTCTTTGCGTCCGACTTCAGTTTGAAATCCAGGGCTGCATACTGAACCACCGTTAAGTCTTCGTCCTGCAACACAAAGCAGATCTAAATAGTGGAGTCTGTCTACAAACACAATCTTAACTCATTTTTTAAATAGCTAACCTGAGTGTCAGCAGCATTTCCTGGCTCTTGATGTGATCCTTGATGAGAAAAACAAAATCATCAAAATACTGCAAAAAAAACATAAATCATCTACTAAATATCAACTGGTTGTACCTTCTGAATGATTGATTTTTCTTCTGAAATTTCGACAAACAATAAACATCAGGATGATGTTAAAGATCAGAGACGCAGCCAGGGACGCAGCACCTCCATGCATCAACGCAGGGTCAACCTGTTTCTCTGAGAAAAAATATAGAACACTTTTGCAGATTTGTGGGGGAAAAAAAGCAATAACCTTAACTCTTACCTCCCACATTCAGTCTTGTTCCTGGTCCGAATAGAATCCGTCCGCATGAAGCCACAGCGCAGTGGTACGTCCCGGCATCAGACACGGTCACGTTCCTCTTTGGTAAGCTGTACACGCAGCTGTGGACAGCAGGACCGTCCTCTGGGCTCCGCGCACACGGACCACCACTCTGTGTCGTTGTGTACAGCGTTCCCAGATCGGATCCCTCCGAGTTCTTCCTGAACCAGTAAACGCTGTGGTCTCCGTTAACAGTTCCGGTCAGCATGGTGCAGTTCAGAGTCACAGAGCCTCCTGGTTGGGCAGAGACGGAGTCTGGCTGGTGGAGGAACGTCTTGCAGCTGGAATCTAAGACAAGATGTTCTAAGGATGTCAATAAAAACGGTAAAAATAAGTGCAGAAAGCTTCTAGAAAGCATCGAGTTTCTCTTACTTTTTAGCAATAAAAATGTTCCGTTGTCAAACTCGGTGATGGAGATGCTGGTGTACCCACAGTAGTACAGAGCAGAATCAGAGTCTCGGATATCGGAGATCTTCAGATCATAGAGCCCTTCCTTGGTGTAAACTGAAAGTCGCTTATTGTCCTTAAATTGCCTGTGTAAGGTGTTGGAGCTGGGAAGATGTTTGTAAAAAGTGGATATGATCTGCGGCGGTTCTCCTGGCATCTGCTTGTACCAGTTCAGATGGGAGGCACTGGAGGTGTAGAAGCAATGCAGAGTAACATTGTCTCCAAAGTCGGCGTAGAGAACGTCCCCGTCTGAAGAACATGTGAAGTTTGGCTAGTCAAAGTCCGCAGAATGGTTTACGGATACCTTAAAGCGTTACCGTATCGAGAAGCTACCATCATGATGCAGGAGTGTGTAAATGGAGTGACTTACATGCTTTACAGAGAGGAACCAGGAGTACATAAAACCTCAGCATCCTTCACTCTTCACTGCTCAGACTCTTCCAGTGTAATAGCGACTTCAGTAAACGGGTCGAGGACGAGACTTTATATGTTCAGCGGAAATGACCTCTACTTGCACTGACAATGGAAACAGTGTGGGCACAAAAGGAAGTGAGAAGCTCTGATTTCACTATTTATCAACTTTATTGTTATTATTTCTTTCATTTAAAGCTGGGGTATGCAACTTTTATTGCAAGATGTTTTTTTTACACCCTTGTTAAAGCCGTCACCAAGTTGTGACAGTATAATAGGGGCAGATAATCTGTGAAAAAAGTCAATCTCCTCCCTGAGCTGCCATTACCGTTTGAAGAAATACAGCGCTCCGGGTCAAAAACAACCATTCAGAACTGGAGGAGGGTCTTAGTGCTGTCAGTCAATATTGTGTATGCACTTCTCAACGTGCTAATGCCAGAGAAACAACTTATTGTTACAAGACAACTTTATCCGCCGTCATCGGTGGCTATGCTAACCAGCCGTAACATTTACAACAAGCTCCAGTGACAGGAAGAAGCTATAGCAGACAGCATGTAAGGGAGGAAGTGAGCAGTGTGTACACAAGATGATTGACAGCGCTAAGACTCTCCTCTTGGCTTTAATTGGTTGTTTCCAGTAAGTACTGGGAGCACTGGAAGAAGGCAGAGGGCCTGTTTTGGCTTGACTTTCATCAATAGTAAAAATAACACATCCTTCTGTTTTTGCTGTTTTTCACACTTTTTGACTCAGATCATTCAACAAAATTTAAGTATTTGACAAACATCACTTGAGTAAATAAAAAAAAATGTAGCCTTAAATGATTTCACTTATTAAGGGAAGAAGCTATCCAAACCGAACAGGTGAAAAAGTATTTGGTCCCAAATCTAATTTACCCAACGTTGACGGTCAAAGTGGAACAAAGTGTAAAATCTCTGGTTCACTCTTCACTGCAGAATTACTTCAACCACATTTAATTATGTATTTAAGGTCTCTTCACACTCTGAATCAGATTGAATCTGGATTTTGAATAAGTTACACCAAAACCTGTGGTTTACAGCTGCAGGACATAAAAATCACCTGTAAAGAAAGTGGCCTGAAGGAAAGGCTTCCCAAAAGGAAATGGAGAAACTTAAGAACAGCAGGTTATGAAATATCCCCCAAACTGAAACCTTAAGTTTCCATCACTCATGGTTCACCCCCACACAGAGAGGAACACACTGCCAACGGAGAACAACAACTTGGACAGAGCTGGACCAGACTTTGACTGGCTAGCGTGAGACTTGACAATGGAGAAGGGGCTTTAGAAAGCACATAATGCAAACTGAGTTTTCAATTTATACGTGTTGTACAAATTCACAACAAGGTTACCTCAGATTACGAGAGTTTTGATCCTGAAACATGAATTAGGCCAGAACTGTTGGACAAACAAGGTTTGGACTGTGTGAAGAAGCCAGAGACCTGAGTGTTAGGATTGAGGAGTTTCTGGATATTTAGGCAGCAAATCTGGAAACATGTAAGAAAATAGTAGCCTTCCTTTAGCTAGCCTTTTATAGCCTCTAAAACATTTTCATTTAGAGGTTATCTCATCATTAATTGAAACTGATATTGTGCTAAAGAAAATTTATCACAAAATGTATTATATACAAAATACAAGCTCAATAAAGTAACTGAATTATTTAAAATGTCCTTTTTCAGTAGCAGCAACAGTTTGTTGTCTTGGTGAAGATTGTTGGGAATAATTAGACCTCGACACATTTCTTATATTTCACCAGATCAACAAACTTTACATGCTAATAATCCTTAAGCATAGCAAGTATTTATTTTTAGCTTATGTGGTTCATCCTGTTTTATTTTTAGTCTTGATGTCTGTTCTTTTTAAAACCAGTGATATTGATTCAGGTTACAAAAAAAAAAAAAGATAATAATCCACTCGGTAGAAATACATGTGATCTGCTTTAATGTGCTTCACTGACCAGAGTCACAGACATTCAGTTGGTGGCAGAAATTTTTGAAATAGTCACAACACATTTGATACTGTTAAACTTTAATGTAGAAGAAAAGCAGATAAAAGCTCATGGCATCTTAAAAAATGATAACAAAGCTACAGAAATTATTCATAAACATAAAAGTCAACTATTGCTATTTTGCAATGTTTATGTAACCAACAGACACATTCAAGCTTAATGTTGATTAAAAAAAATAACAAAAGCAAAAATTGATAGACTCAAAATTCATAGAATTATAAGCACATTTACTGAAATGATAAAAAAAAAATGTTTTATAACAATTTTCATTCGACCAAGACTGTTATCATGTTGAGTTCAGAAAACCAGTGAAGCTCATTGGCGACTGGATGTATCTGAGCATAAAAGCATGTTATAATGTTGTTACTTCTCAGTGCAAAGCTGTTAAAGGGTTAATAGGGGAGCAACGTTGTGAAGGCAGAGTTTTGGAAAGAACAGCAGTTTTTAAAGAGACAGAGGCCCATTTTCAATGCTATAAAATGGCACTTTGTGCCTGGAAAACACTGGAGAACTCTGAAAGGAAAAAGCAACACATGGGGAAAAACACCAACAATACGAATCTAAGAAAACAAAATCCAAAAAGGAACAGGATACAAGAATAAACACAAAGACATTAACTCATCTGATAAGTCCTTTTGGATCTAACTGAACAACAGTGAATTAATAAAAACAAGTTATATTAAACACGCGTGTTGAAATGCACTTGGCTGTAATATATATATTTTTTTCCATTCTACTACTAAACCCTGAAGTACACACATTCACTCCAGATAGGATCCTTTCTCCTTCGTGGTCTGTTGTGCAGCACAAGAAAAGCAGCGTAATATGCTTTTTGTGCATTGTAAGCATCCTAGAAGCAAAAGGTTTGTTAGAATTTTACACACCGAAAAAAATACAGAAACTATTATGTTATGTGTACGTCCTTACATAGAAAAGGACTGATGAAAAACAATCGCTCACCTTCACATCTGGCTTATGGGATGGCCCTTTTACAGACTCTGCAAGTAAAAGCAGAAGTTTAGATATTTTTGTATTTTTTGTTTATTTATTTTTTACATTTTATACAGAAAAGGATTAGTGCCACTGAAAAAACAAATCTGACTTTAGTCTTCAGAGAAAAAAGTCAGAATTTTAGAAAAAAAAAGTCAGAATTCTTTTTTTTTCTTTTTTTGTGGCCCTAATCCTAAACAAATATGTTTAAATATGTTTTATTAACAAAGATAAGGTGACACAGTACAAAAAGCAGTTTGTAAATTACCTCTAGAAGCCATGACAGACAGCCATGTCAACAATCAAGAGTTTCTTATAACTGGCAATAAGTCATTTACTTATTTCACTGCGAGGGAATTTCTACCCACTCCTTTCTTAAGAAATATGTGAATTTGCATATTTTTGGAGGGTTTTCAAGCAAGAGCATCAAATTAAATTGAGAGATATCATAATTTGGAGAATACACTCTGGATTTGCTCTTGCTATCTTTGTTCAATGTTGAAACAAGTTTCATAATCTCAAGCAAATAAACGTGGGGGAAGAAAGCAAAACCAGAGGAAATATATCATGAGTCAAATGTTGCTTTTTGCTGCATTGCAAGTATGTGAATTTAAAGTTGTAAAAGTGTTTAAAAAAAGGTGTTACTTGAACGTTTGAAGCTCTTTTTCTTATGTATCACACACAGTAAGACAGCCAGTAAAGCACTCAGGAGGGAGGTGAAAGAAAAGGCTCCGGCCCATAAATAAGTCTCTAAGTTGTTGGTATCTGCAGAAACACAGCAACATAAACTTTCTGTTTCAGTTAAATTAGGTAATTTGTGGTGTTTTTGTTTTGTTTTGCAGCTGCTCACCTTTTAAGTCCAACTTTGTTCCTTTTCCGAACAGAATGTGTCCACACGAGGCAACCGCACAGTAGTAGGTGCCAGCATGAGAGGCGTCCAGTTTGCTAATTGGCAGCTTGTACACACAGCTGTGTGTCCCTGCGCTGGTTTTGTTGTTGCACCGCTTGTTCTCACCCCCTTGGCTGTGAATGAGTCCTGGTTCAGACACTTCAGAGTTTTTAAACCAGTAAACGCTGTGCTCTCTGCTGCAGGTCCCAGTTTGTACCGTACAGTTCAGGGTCACAGAGCCTCCGGGCTGGATGGTCTCCAATGCTGACTGATAAACTGAAGTTTTCAGCTTGGAACCTGTTTGTTCTACATACACCATTGTGCCTTCAGCAAAATCCAGCCTGTATAGGTAGCTGCTTGCACAGAAGTAAAGTGCAGAGTCTGAAATCCTCAGATCTCTTATCTTCAAGTGATTTTTGCCTTTAGTGGTCTCCAGCTCAAAGCGTGGACTGTCTCTGAATTCATCATGGAAAGTGGCGTTCTTGTCGTACTTGTAATAGGTGGAGACCAGCCTTGGCTTCTGCCCCAGATTTTGCCTGTACCAGTAGAACCGTGCGTCCACGACGTTTTCGTAGAAGCATTGCAGAGTCAAGTTGTCTCCCACTTTAGCAAACACGAAATGTTTGTCTTGGCGAACAGATAAGCTGTATTGTGTCTTTGTCCCAGCTGTGGTAAAAAAATAAAACCCCGACATGATAAACATACGACAACTTGGTACAACGCACCGAAATGTGGAACTTGTACATAGACTCACCCATTGTCCCCAAGAACAAGAACATCATATAGACAACAAAGCATTTGCTTATCATGGTGTTTAGTTTGCCGCTCTGATTGAGAAGAACCTCGACCCATTTTTCAGTTTTCATAGATAAGGATGTACAGTATTTGATTGGCCAAACAGACGTGACGCAACATCTGGCATTTCAGAAACTTGGTCACATGTCCACAGCCCTGTGAAACCACTAGTTAGATTGTGCATATAGGCTACAGTGAACAGCAAACGATTCATGTAGGTTTTCATATTATTTATTCCATTTACAACAAACTTTCATAGATTTTATTGGGATTTAGTATTGCAAACACAAGGTGCATCACACTTCTGAAATGGAGAGAAAATAACATGATTTTTCCAGACTTCAACAAATACAAATTTGAAAAGATTACTGTGTCTTTGTAATAACTACCTCTCACTCCTCTAAATGAAAACATTGCCATATCAAATATGTAGCCTGCTTTACCCTAATATCTGACATTAGTACATTGTCAAACCCTTCAAACACCTTCTGGACTATTTCTGATAATATGTAAAGATATATGGGTAAAGGTAAAGTTTAAAACAACCCAATCCAAACTTTTTTACAGGAAAAAAAGTTTTCCTGTAAAAAAAGCAGTCATTTGGCAAGCAGTCACATTGGGCAAGCAGAGGTAATGCAATGCTTCATATTTAAAATATGTAAAAATAAACCTACTCTCCTCTTTGGGATTCCTGGGTCTTAAGCAACACGTCCATCGCATGGCGCATGTGCAAGAAACATCCAAAGGACGTAACAGCATGACGACATCATCCAGCTCATTAAAAAAAAAAAAAAACACACACACACACGCATGCATACACACCTAAACACACACATAAGGACAATTTAGAGTAACCAATTGTTTCTGAAAACTAAATGTCAATCACAAAATGCTCCAACACAAATAAAAGTTAATTTACAGAAACATTTTTACATCAAGAGAGGTTTAACAATTTGGCTGCTAATAAAAAAACAATATGTCCACCTGTAGATTTGCTTTAAGATAAGTTCTTGAAACTACATCACAGAGTTTCAAAATGAAATTTATGCACTCCTGACTTCCTCTGGCTAACACTGGAGTAAACACACTCAGTCTTGCTGCTCTCTCTCTGTCTTCTTGATCTGTTGGACTGACCAACATTTATAGATGCATAGAGGACTGTCATGTCTTGGTCATTAACCTGGAAATACACGTGAAAGCAGATCAGAATATTGATCTTGTGGGAAAGTTTGTACAAAATATTAATAATAATCGCAAAAATGAAGAGGTAACTCCTACCCGCGGTGCAGTCGTAGCAGCAGAGCATTGCAAATCTGTTTCAAAAGAGCGAATTAGTCTCTTAAAGTAGCAACAGGTTCATTTCCATAAATCAAAATATCAAACAGTTATTTCAAAATATAAACATGTAATAAAAGGTTTCTATTATGTGTAAGCTATGAAAATCAAAAACATTTGTTGCATAAATTTCTCGCATTCTGAGTTTCACTGAGTTGGATAGTGGATATAAATTACGTTTGCATGGAGATGGAAATGCACACTCACTTTCACCTGATGTTTTTCTTAGTCTGCACAATAAGAAAACCAGCGAAGCAGCAAGAAGGGTTGTCAGAAATCCAGTTAAAGTTCCAACCACAGCATTCTTCAGGAGGTTTTTCTCACCTGCAGAGAAATCAATCGAAAGAATCATTGATTCCACTTCATGTTTCTGTCTTCACAGGATATGATGCCTTTTACTCACGTGAAAATTCCTGCATTGTTGCGTTTTCAAACAGGATGTGTCCACAGGAGGCAACAGCACAGTGGTAGGATCCAGCATCAGACACGGACGGGTCGTCCATCGACAGGCGGTGGACGCAGGTGTGTGTTGGTGTGTTGGAGTTTCTCTCACTCTGATCATTCTTGCTTCCCTGAGTGTAAAGGAATCCTGGTTGGAATCCGTCAGAGTTTTTAAACCAATAAACTCTGTGTTCTCCACCGCCGCTTCCAGTTTTTACTGTGCAGTTCAGAGTTGCAGAGCCTTCTGGCTGCAGGCTCTCAGACACCAACTGATGGATCAGAACTTTTACATCGGAGTCGAAGCTTTTTACGCTGACGACAGTGCCTTGTGCGAAAGCCACAACTTGCGCATTGCTCTTTCCACAGAAATATGTGGCAGAGTCTGAAATTCGTAGATTTGAGATGATCAGATGATTTGTCCGGTCTCCCTTAACCAAATCCAAACGAGAATTGTTCTTGAATTCACCATGAAAAATGGTTTCTTTCCCGTAGACATAGAAGCTGGCAATCGGCGTTGGTTTCTGTCCCAGGGTTTGTCTGTACCAGTAGATCCGTTCTGAGTCATGGAAACAATGCAAAGTCACTTTTCCCCCAATGGGAGCTGATACGAAGCTGCCGCTTTGATGAACAGGCGGGGTTAAGTTCAGATGAATTTTCTGACCTGATGTTAAATTAGAGTCAAATCATACGATCAATAAAGTTTCTTACGATTCAGTAAAACCATGACAGAAGGTAATGTGGGATATTTAGATGATATTCATAGAAATATTTAGACAAAAAACTCACCAATGGTGCCCATGAGCAAAATCGTTGCCCAGACGACAAACTGACTTGATGTCAGCATGTTTGAAATATGATGATGATTGGAAAGAATTTCAGTGCATTTTCCTCTCTTAGAAGAAGTCTGCACTTGATTGGCCCCTGACAAGTGACGCATGTCCTGCTTAGGAAACAACCATTTTCTCATATCAACATGTCATGTTATATTTTAGTCATAAAAATGTTTGCTGGTTTAAACAGAAATTAAAAAAAAAACTTGAGATCAAATTCATTTTGTATTTCTTTGTTACCTTACATTTAGTTCGGTAAATGTAAACAAACCGCTGAAAAAGATGATCTAACTAAAAATAGATTTAGTAGGCTGATTGATACATCAGATCAATCTATTAAATGATTGCACAGCAAATGTCTTACTTGTTCAGATTTGATTCTTTGCAGATGATGTGATTCTCTTTCCGTTCTTCTCCCGCCAGGAAGGCCGTCCAGAGTAAAAACGTTTGCAGAGTCTGTGTGTGCACAGCTGTGGTGACTGTGAGGTTGCCTTATTGTGGCAACCCCATGGAGGGAAGTGCCAAAACGACATCAACCTGTGGTTCTGCTCAGGCTGTAACCTTCCACATGAACAGGATGTGTTTGTAAGTTACCTGGACATGAGAGTCAGCATCTCCAAGTACATCGTCTGGTGTTTCAACCCAAACTGAAGAGCCTGACATGTTCAAATGTTTAGGTGTCACTTTCCAGATGTAGTTCCCATAAAAACCTGGTTTCTGTATGACAGTAATTCACTCATCACATGTAGCATCAAAAGTCAACAAGAAAGAGGAACTCGATAAAGGTGACCTGGATGAGCTGAAGGAAGTCAATGTGCAGCTACAGATGGCACAATGTGATTCTTCTGCCATGTTAGTTTCCTTTTTATCTCAACACTAATAAGAAAGACAATTTTCTTTTTGTAATATAGTCGAAATAAAGATCACAGAACAAATTATTATATTATCACTTAAAAGTGAGGATTGCATAAATATAGTTTTATAACATTGTTTCAATACGAGAGACAGTCCATGACAACTTTAAAACTGTTGTCTCCGAGTTATTAACTAGAAGGGCTGCATGGGAATTTATACACATATGCTCTCTTTGGACTAAACACATACCTGTCCCACTCCCTTGCAGGCTTCATATAATTATGAAATCTCCTCTGTTTCCATATGAGTAGTTTTATTTCTATGCATCTTTACATGATCATTTTTTTTAACATATCTCTCATGTGTCATGTTTTAAAGAGCTCCAAGTCAGGGATAATTTGGAAAAGAACCCAATAGGGAACATATAACCTGCACAGTGCAGTATAAGGTATGCAAAATCTTAGGTCTTATCACTTTTACTGTCTGTTATGTCTTGCTCAAAACTCAAAACCATGTAATTGTGTGCCACGTTGGTGCTTCTCTTAGTAATATATTCCTTCATCATCTAGTCCTTGATGATGAAGGCCATCCTCATGGATGCAGAGGTTCCATACTCTTAAATCTCCCGTCTCTATTTGAAACTTTTCCAGATCTTTTTTAAACAAGACACCAGAAGTGATTTTAAGTCATCAGTTTGGATTAGGATTCAAGTAGAGTATAAATTATCTACCGTATGTTTGTGTTTTCCATCTGTTTAACTGATTCTTTATCTTAATGCTTTACCTTTTCACTCTATTTGAAATGCTTGGCTATTTGCACTACACGCCTGAGAAAGATTCACTTCTCACATTGACAGAGTAAATAAATAAACTGCTGTGGTTTTCACACAAATTACTCGCTAACAGTAAGTGAGGATGGCAACAGCAAAGCTCTTCTAAGAAATCAAAATAGGTCAGGAGCATGAGGGGCTACCGCTTTGCGGTAGCACTTGATTTTTGCTCCACTGTGACTCGGGCTTCAAAGCAGAAGATTCAGGTCAGTTTTGAGGAGATAAGTTTCCTGTGGGCTTCTGCAACGAAAAGCAAGACCTCATTTGGGGCCCATGTTGGAGGCATTTTGCTGCTTGTAGTATAAATATCTTTTCATTTCTCAAACTGAGTAACTTCATGTAAAGATGGTGAAGACACGTTTAGAACTGAAAGAAAATTCCAAGATAAAGTAAAGTCAGGGCTACAACCCCTTTCATTTGGAGTGATGTGAAAAGCTATTCTTGAACTTTACCCGTTTGCCGTCTTACGACATCCTTTATGTATTCAATTTGAAAAAAAAAAGTAAAAAAAAAAAGAAAAAGAAAAGAAAAACAAGCACAGTCCACCCGTGTATAACCTATAATCTAATTTCAGATGGTACATAAGGGCCTCAGAGGTTTGTTAAAGCACATTAGTGAACATTAGCTGAAACTGGGTGTTGTGCTTTTGGCATGTTTATCCTTCCGTCTGCGTTCATCCTGGTGGACAAAATTCTGATGCTCTTTACTTTCCCCTCTCTTAAAATTCTTCATGTTTTTAAAAAGCAGACGTAGTCCTTTTCTTCGCTCTGCAGGTGTTTGTTCAGCACAAGCCAGGCCAAACCGCAGAGACGCACTCTTTCAAGTCAAAGACCAATTGCCGTCTTTTGATGTAGACGTTCACATGCAACCCGATTTCAAGGTCGTTAGCAATAACCAACGCTGCGAGACGCTGCGCTGTGATCACTCATGTTGCTTTTAATTCAAATTCGTCGTCTGTGGGTGAAGATAAAAAGGGGGCAAAGCTTTGAAACTCTAGCCGCAAGCCGCCCTCTACCAATATTGTCGAACAAGACCAAGAGTGGACCTAACAATCTGAGATGGAAAAAAAAACAGGTTGAGACCCGTCCTCCAGCCCTCCATCCCTGTTAAAAAGAGACAGGGTGGACGTCTTACTGTAAAGCCATATGAACTAAGACACACCATCAAAGCTACGACTACAAAGACATGTCAGGACAGAGCAGCGGGTTCGACTAAACCAGTGGAGCTGAGGTTGACGTAAACAGCCTGGACCAGAGCAGAAACACAGCAGCAACAAGCAGTTTCTGTGTTCTACGTTAGTCGCTGGTTGTAGATATTAAAAACTTTACTGTCCTCAGGAGGCAAAGGGCTGAAGTTCAGGAAAACATGTAACCTTTAAAGCCTGTAAAATGACAGATGTTACAAGGACTTGAACAAAGAGCAGAACATCCGTCGGTTGATGTTCCCGTCTCGAGCAGCACACAGCAACCGTTGACTGAAGTGGCCATTTTTATGTTTTGTCTCTCTGCTTCTTGTAAGCTTGTTACTGCCAACCTTTTTATCTTGGGTCACAACCACATTCAAGTGTTGTGAAATCAAGTAAATAAACCGCCATCGTCATTGTGTTTAATAGGGTGATATGACAAAGTAGACGATTGCCCTCTGCTGGTAAGCACCTGATACTGCTCACTTAGCTGAACTGAAATAATTGAATCTCTGTCTGTCAGAGTACTAAAGATATTTGAGCCTAACTGTATAAGTTTATCACAAAGGCTTGTAGACTTGGTGCCTTGGTCAGATGATAGTTTTGGGATAAAACATGCTGACAGTCAGACGACGCTCTGGGGTTACTGAAGGTGTCTGATTATGACGCAGGAGAGACCAAAACACAACAACCACAGTCAGTGTCAAATCAAAGATACTAAACAGGTCCTACACTCATCGATTCAAAGTGAAAAACTGAAAAAATGCTATTCTTATCTAACACAGGGACTAAAACAAAAAACACATTATATGGCAGGTAACAACCGACTCAGTGTCTTTAACAAAAAGGAGCCTACTTGTGTAAATATAACTTTTAGGCAACTCAAACCACAAACACTTGCAGGTTTGGGATGTGAGTTAGTCCTTTGCTGAGCAATCAGATGTTTACAAGTTAGAGAGGACAAATATTAGGAGCTCAAGTTGAAGTTAGGAAACTTTTATTAAAACAATCGAATGCTGAAAATAATTAAAATATGGTTCAACAAATTAAGCAGTGTGTGCCACTATACAATATTTTAAGTGACCCATCATTGTCCTGTTTTTTCACATAATTAAGAAACTGTTTTGCAATCTTGATGGAAAGATGCTGTAAGCTGCCAAAGGTCCAGTCATTCAGAGCTTACATGTTACAAGAATGAATCATTTCCACTGTTTCCATCTCAGGAATCAATAAAAACTTTCTCCTGTTCTAGTTTTCAGTCGTCTTAGTAAATTCTCAGAAATGTATGCTGTCACACTTATTAAAAACTTGAGTCCCAATTGTTTATTTCAAAATGTAGTTTGGAAATGCTGCTACCAAAAAATGAAAAATAAACATCTAACTTAACTTAGCATTCAGTAATCATACTGAGTTCAGGCAAACCTCTTATCAGACTCAAAGTGACTCTTTGACAAAGAAACTTTATCCTCAGAGGATTGTTGGGTAATAAACCAGTTAAAAAAACCCCAGCTAACATTCATAGTAAAAAAAACATCTTAAATCGCAATGAGAAGACTTTGAAGAACATTAAATATATTTCTGAAAAGCCAAACTCTACTGATGTAAACTGTAATGTGAGTTTCTAAGGATGTGCAGAACTTTGAACTGCCTTGCTGCTGAAATGTGTGATACAAATAAACTTGATTAGTCGACTTGGTACAAAGAAAAGACAATCGGCTCAACATGTTTGCATGGCACCATGGGTACCCAAACGTGTGATGTGTATGTTTGTTTTTCAGATGTAAAATTGTTGTTTGAGAAGCCTGGGAGTCGGATTACATTTGCAAATTACCGTTCTGTATTTGCAAGAGGTGTTGCGCAACAGGACCACTTTGCATGAAAAAAATGTTGAAAAATTAAAAAAATACTTTTTTTCTTCGTTTTTGTTCTGTAGTTTGTGGCGTTAACCTGTTACGTTAACAACATTCAAACAAGGATTGCAGAATCTCATTCCGGCCCCTCGTCACCAAGTTGAGCTGTTTTATATTGAACCAATCATGTTTCCAGTCCTGTTTAGAAGAACATGTCGCTCTCACCAGACTGCGCTTTTAAACACAGAGTTTGTCTTTTTATGTAAGACAAAGCATTGGTGCAACAGAACTGTCATTTTATAGGTTCTGATGTGTTTAACAAACTAAAGGTTTTTAATAGTTAATGTCTATTCCATCAGCAGCTCCTGCCACTTCTGCAGTTCCTTGAGTGTCTGGCTTTGGTCCACTCTGGAGAATTGTGCTTTTGTTACCTGTGAAGTCCTTCTATTACAAATATATCAAGTTAATCAAATACCACATGGCTTTCAGGTTTATTGGTCAATTAAATTTTTGCTGGAAGGATCTATGAGATTCAATTTAAAAATATTACAATTGCATACGAACATGGATGGAATGAAGTAAAATGTCTAGGTCTGACTCTGGACCGTAAATGGTTTGATGATTTTGAAAATGATTTAATTAACTGGTAGCAGCTTCTTAAAAACTTAAGTTCAGAGTTTAAGGAACTCTTGAGAAGTAACTTTAAGGACTTAAAAGTTGTGATTCTGTAATTTTAATAGATAAGCATTGAAAAGTTATCGATGTTTGCACAAAAGAAATGGATCAAGTCAAGTACATTTCAGCGATAATCGTCATCAAACATACATCAACCACGGTTCCGGTTATTGTTAATCAGATGCAGTTCTAAACAGGTGGAAGTCAGCAGAACCAGAACCAGGAGACCTGAGGGGTCAGGAAGGCTAATCTGGCACAACACAATTTGCTTGTTTCAACACAAAGTGGTGCTTGCAGGACATTCGTACAACACGTGCAGCTACCCTCACGCAGCGGTGTTTCCTCAGGCGAGACATTTGCCTGGGAAACACAGCAGAGCTGAGCGTAGACAGACTTCTGTTGTGTGTTCAGCAGAAACATTTGCCTGCACTTACGTATGGCTGTCGTGCCAAACGATTTGCATCAAAAGGCTTAAGACACGTTTTTGTTTTTAAGACTCAAAAACCTATTCGGTCCTCACACAATGTGCCTTCGTAACAGTAGATATCTCCTACAGAGGAGAATCACGATGGAAGGGATTTTATTAGGAGTATTTTTCTCACAAGTGAGTGATTTGTATTTGATTAAACAAATGTTTAAGGGTAGATTACAAAATGATTGTGTATTTTTATCTTTCAGACTCTCTCATCCTCTCCTCTGGTCTCAGCCATCATTACCGCTTTTTCAGTCAGTCTTTGACTTGGACTGAGGCGCAGGCCTACTGCAGACAGGCGCACGCAGACCTGGCAACCGTAGAGAACTCCGAAGACCTGAACCTGCTCATGAACACACTCCAGTCCGCCGGCTACAGCTCTGACATCTGGATTGGTTTGTACAGCGAGATCGACTGGAAGTGGTCCGACGCCTATACTGGGACCGGGGCTGACTACAGGCACTGGAGGAGCGACTTGAATGAACCGGAGTTTGAGAGCGCCAGGCAATTCTGCGTGAAATCCGGGAGCGGAGGAAACTGGTGGGATGACGATTGTGCGTTAAACCTTCCGTTTATTTGTTACAGCGGTAAGGAGATTCATCACGGCTTTTAAAATAATCATAATAGTAATAATAATAAAAATACATTTTTGAAAATTCTGTTCACCGTTTTTCACTTTCTTTTCTGTAGGAACACCGGAGTCGGCCACGCTTTCTCTTCAGAATGAGCAAAGGAACTGGTCCAGCGCTCAGAGCTTCTGCAGAGAGAACTATGTGGACTTGGCAACCGTGAAAACAGATGCAGAAAACCAGATACTGGACAACATAATAGCTTCTTCAGCCTGGATTGGTCTGTACAGGGATCCAAACCTTTTTTGGTCTGACGGGAGCGACTTTCTCTTCAGCAACTGGGACTCTGTCATTAATCCAATTGGCTCCATGTCAGTCATATGCGGCGTTACGTCTTCTGGGCGACTGGGGAAATGGAAATTTTTGCCCTGTGAAACTAAATTACCTTTTGTCTGCCACAGCGGTGAGTATTTTACTGCAAGTCTGCAACCTGCACTACAGAAGAAAAAAACAAAAAAAACAACAGAATCTAACTTGTGTGAACATCTGTATTTTTACATGGTTGTTTATTTAATCTTATTGTTGAAAACAATGATATTAAATATCTCCTCTTCTTGATTAACCAGTATTTAGAAAGGCAGTGAAGCTGAGACTGAATGTGGAGAACGCCGTGGATCCGAACGACCCGGTTCTGAAAGCAAACATCCTGACAAAGGCAAGTCTGACAGGAAGTCTTCATATGCATTACACACACGTTAGTGTATGCATTTTGGATTTTATGTTATAGTCCATCTCCGACAAGCGACAATATCTGTATGTCTGTCTCTCTATATATCTATGTATCTATGTAATCCTGATAAGGTACATATGACAAAGGTAAAGGGTGAATGCATATGAAAAGTTTGCACAGCTTCCCTTCAGTGCATAGTTCAAATGAGAATATTTTTTGATAAAACAAAAACAGACTGTTTTTCCTGAAATGGTTTCTGTGTGTGTGTGTGTGTGTGTGTGTGTGTGTGTGTCCCAGCTCCAGGACAGACTGCAGCAGAGTGGAGTGAGTGGAGCCGCCCTGAAGTGGAGCGAGCGACCTGATGGAGTTTTCCAGAGAGAAAAATGAGATCGAAAATATTATCCATATTCATTTATGATGGCTCATTTTTACCATGTACCTAAATACTCCATAAATAAAACCGCTGCATGCTGCCTCTGCCAGCATGTTGTCCTCCACACATTGAAATGTGCCGAGCTTTGTCATGTGGCGTTTCAAACCTCCACATCACTCAGGGAGCCTGAGGGTAGAGTTCACAAAACTTGTAATCGAGTTAGAGTAGCACTACTTTGGCATAGCTGGAGTGATAGTTTATAACAAAATGACTCAAGTAAAATGTAGGGTTAAGAGTAAAACTATTGTTAAAAGTCATTTTTTTCCCAAGAAGTTACTCAAGTAAATGTAACAAGTTGCTACCCACCTCTGGTCCTCCCATGTTTTCACACACAACTTCCATGTGCTGTAAAAAACAAAAAAACAAAACATAGTTTATCAGACAAAGCTATATTCTGTTTTTCATTGTTTCCAAGTCCAGCGTTGATGTTCATGTGCCCATTGTTGGTGTTTGGGGTCAGCATGTTTCCCATGACTGATCTGGAGGTTTGAAACACCAGATGACAAAAAAATAAACTACAATGTTCTGGTCAAAAACCAGCAGCTCCTTCAGTAATTGGACCTAAAGCAGGTCATCAGTGGTCATCCCATGGTTAACCAGTATAGACCTGGAAATGTACACTATCAATCCCATATTTAAATAATAATAATAAAAAACACAATATGTGAAATCAGTTGCTGTCTTGTAATTTCTGCCGTCAACCTTTCTCAGACAGAACCAGTTAGCCATGGCAGTAATAGTATTACACATGTCACCGCATTTACCCATATCTAAAGATTACACTCCCAATTGAATCTTATTTTTATAAGTTCAACTAAACATTTGTTATTACAAGCATGTGAACCCGGAACCATTATAAACTCAGCTGCTGTATGTCTGACTAATTCAAAGACTAGAAGGAGTCGGACGGATTAGTCAGACGGACTTCAGTGGATAAAAAAGATGAACGAATCATACACAATATGACACATGACAGAGTGTCGGAGCTCCGAAAACATAACTAGCTCTTTCATATTTTTTCTTCTTCTAACTTCTTCTTTCTTCTTCTATATACCATTGGAAAAGGCATGGAAATTCCACCAGTGCACAGGAAAGATAGAGCTATGCAACATCAAGCCATGAAAACTTTATTGTGCAGGAAATTTGATGTTTGTGCATTATGCTATCATGTTATGACAGTAGACATATTTATATCAAAGGAACATCCTTTTTTTAATGCAAATTCCAAAAAGATGTTCCCAATGCTCTAAACAATTCTCTTATTTAACTAAGATTTCTTCTGCACTGAAGTCACAGCTAACCCAGATTTTGTTTGATTTTACCAATGCCAGCAGCTCCCTCTAGAGGGAGCCAGCTTGTATTACAGCCTCCTCCCTTCTCTCATTCTCACCCCTGTGGTTTCAGAAGCACATTATCCCCTCAGAACATCCCTCCTGTCTCCCATCTTATTCATGCTCTTTTCTTTATTTGGCCACATTGACTAAATGAGTCGATTAATTTTCCATCCATCCATCCATCCATCCATCCATCCATCCATCCATCCATCCATCCATCCATCCATCCATCCATCCATCCATCCATCCATCCATTTTCTTCCGGTTATCCGGAGTAAGACATTACTTAAAAAGGAACTTAAAAATGCTTGGAAGCAGTTAGAGCATGTCCTGCAAAAACTCAAACGGTATAGCCATGACGACCATCGTTACGTTTGGATGAAACATGCGAACTACAGGAACATCATTTTAACTGTTGAGTATGGAGGTGGCAGCGTTATGTTGTTGGGTTATTTTGCTGCAGTAGCCAACAACAGTACCAACTAGAGGAAATAATGTAATGTAAATATTGGCAAATGTAAGCAAATAGAAATAATTTTGGTAATTCTAACTGACCTATCCAAGAGATTTTAACTTCATTTAACTTCAGACAGTGAGGAAAAAGGTGTGACTTTTTCTTCAGTGTATGTAAACTTCTGGTTTCAGCTCTCTATACTGAGGCTGAGGTGGAAATGAAACAACCTGAGAAGATAATCAGAGAGAAGTGGGAACAGCTGAGGAAGAGCACAGGCAAGAGAGAATGAGGTGACGGAGAACAGCTGGGACGAGAAGCAGGTCGACAAGAAGAAAGGAAGGAAGAAAACCTGAAACTATCAAACAATAAACAGAAAGAAACATAAACAAACAAGAAACAAGACCAAATTCACAAATGATAATCATTGCATAAAGGTACTAATATAAAGGAATAAATTAAAAAAAAAGAAAATGGTAAATAAACAACAACAACAACAAAACCCATATGTAAGCAGAAACCTAAACAACGAAAACTAAATGCTGGAGAAAGTACTTCCTGCAGTACTTACCCCTGCCCCTCTCATGATGCCCCTCCCCCTGATATGATGCCCCTCCCCTGTCATCGACCCAAATGAAGTTAACCACAATTAGACTTTTGTGGTTATTTTTCAGAAAGCTTCACAGTGGGCCGTCCAGTCAGCATCAGAATCTTTTTATATTATGATTTTACTTCTGCTAACAGCTTCCTGACGTCTCGTCACTTCAGTCAACTCAACATGAAGAACTTTGTCTTCATAGGAGCTGTTCTCTTCAGCTGCTGTAAGTTTTATTATTTAATCTCTTCAAATGCATTAATAACTTTAACATTTAGCATAATTTGGAAGTATTGCTCAAGAAATGGTGTTTTTTTGGTCATAAATCTCTGGTTTCTAATGTTTCAGGCTGGATCTCTGTTGTTTCTCAGACAGTGTCTGTTCTGCCAGGTGAAAACGTCAATCTGCTCTGTAACAAACATTCTGGTCCTCCGTTGTTCTGGTTCAGATTAGTCAACAGAACCAGGATCAGTTGTATCTCTGTCAGTTTGTCAGGATCAACCAGATACTGTGATGAATTTAAAAGTGGATCATTTAACATTTGGTCCAACTCGTCCACATCAGTTCTCAGAATAAATCAGCTGAACGTTTCTGACTCTGGACTGTATTTCTGTGGATTTGCTACCAAACAACATCGACTTTTCACTGCGACTCAGTTACATGTGAACGGTGAGAACGTTTTTTAAAGAGACGAGGTTCTATGTTTTTGTTGTTCCATTATAATCTTGCATGTTCCTTTCATCTTTAAAAGGCACTAAGGAATTTGAAGGAGAAACTGAGATTAAAGGTAAGAATCGTTTGGCTTTATTAGTCATGGTTATTCTTTAATAAGACACATTTTGCTTAGAATACTTTAAATCAACATTTTTTTTTTTCAGAAAAAACACCTGAATTCAAAACTCTCCTAATCATTTTTCTACTCTGTGCTGCGAATGGTCTCTTGATTGTCATCATCATCATCCTCATCATCGTCTGTTTGGTTTGTAAAGCTAAGAAATCTAAGAAAGGTAACGCTGAAAAAATGTTGGGCTTTATTATTTATCGATTTTTGTGTGTGTGTTTATGTCAGTAGTCTTACTAACCCACTACATACCTAAATATACAATAATGTATCATTAGAAAAACATTTATGTCAAGTCATTTCCTGCAAATGATTTGACATAATTTACCTACCAAAAATTTTTCTCTACAGTGAAAATATTCTAAAAATAAGAACAATAGTAATAAAAAGAATAACAAACCAGGCATTGAGTTGAAAAAGTGTGTGTGAGCGAACAGACCACAGATCGTTCCTGTCAGAAGGATAAGACACATTAAAGTGTAACAACTGAGCTGTGAACGGGTTTGGCTTTAATGTAACCAAACTGTTGCTCCAATGCAATAGCAGGTTGCATCACAACGTAAGCATCTCACATCAGTCAACATCAATAATTATTGGCTAGTTTTTATGTTTTAAATGTCCAAAATACTGCCAAACTAGTGACTTGACTTATTTATTTATTTATTTATTTTTTTTACTATTTAAACCGTTATAGGGCATAGTGGTGAAACTTGGAACTGTATCTATATGCGCAGGCATGTGTGTGTGTGTGTGTGTGTGTGTGTGTGTGTGTGTGTGTGTGTGTGTGTGTGTGGGTGTGTGTGTGTGTGTGTGTGTGCAGGTGTGTGGGTGTGTGTGCAGGTGTGTGGGTGTGTGTGCGTGTACATGTGTGTGTTATGTGAACTGTGTGTGTTCTGTGTGTGTTCTGTTTACAGGCTTGGTAAACTTGTTAAAATAGCTAACTTGTGACTTTAATTGTGAATGTGATAAAAAGCCTATTATTTTTCTAAAATAAAGTGCTCTTTACTTCACTTTATATTTAGAGTCTTATAGGAAATTGAGAAATTTTTCGCATTTTTGATCAAAAATCCTGCAGACTTGTTTGTTTTCTGATGTCTCTTTTCTCATTGAATCTTGAAAATTCCAAACATTAAATTGTGTCTGACTGCAGAAAGACTTTCATCTCATTCCTCTGTTGTTTCTGTTTCTGTTTCTCAGCTGACGATTCCAGCAGAAATCCAGAACAGAGTGAGGTAAATACAGCATCTAGTTCACCTTTAACCATTTTACACCATCACTTTTTTGTGACTTTTTTAATTTTTTTTTTATTCTGATTCCATCTACAGGACGCTGCATGTATTTACGAAAACTGTACAACAGGTGTTGTAAGAGTTAATACTATCTATGATTCCTATTGCCTGTCCTGAGGAAGAAGCTGAACTTTGATCTGGAGCAAAACGGCTCATTAATCTGCTGTCTTGATCAAAATCCTACGAAACATATGTCCATAGATATAATTAAAATGATTTGTGTAAATAAGCAATGGAAGAACCTGTCAGATACTTTATGATTCATGATTTCTGTAGATTGCAAATGACTGAAATAAATGAAAACAATGGAGAATCACACAGGGTTAACATCACTCTCTCTTCTTTTGGATATTTTTTAAAAGTCATAATAAATTAAACTGTCTAAACCATGTGTTGCTTTTTGGTATTATTAGTTTTTTTTTTAACACAAACTCCACTCCAACATATGGTTAACACATTTAAATTAACTATATACTTAAAGACACGAGGGATTTACCTAGTCTGCATTGATCACTAAGTCTGAAGGTGAACGTCTGATCAACAGTTCATAGTTTCAAACTCAAGCTGACTTATCTTTGGGTGCAGGACGGCAGCGCCACATTAACTACGTGGCATAAAAATGAAAACTAACGAAAGGTTTTGAAGCGGCCTAGTCTAAATCTGGACCAAAATCTAAATAAGCTGCTGTGGCATTCACATGAAGGAGCTGCTCATGCTTTTAGAAACGTCCATTTGGCCTAATATAACAATTCAGCAAGAGTTGGCTAAAATTTCTCCAAAGATGTAAAAAAAAAAAACTGATTCTAAATCATCACAAACATCTTACGGCAGCTGTTACCTGCAAGGGTGTCATTTAATTTGTTTATGCAGTGATTGCTGTTCGTTGGATTTTTCACATTTGCCCTTGTGGTATGTGTCAAAAACAGAGGCTGAGCAAATTCATATCGGTTTATTGTTGGTTTTGCTTATGAGAAAACAAACGGCTTTAGATGCCAAGAGGATGACTGAAGAGCTACAGCTAAAAATGTCACCAGAGAGAAAAATGACATCGAGCTCCAAACCTAGAAATAAACCCGTACGTTTGTACTTTTTTATTTTTATGCATAAGCAATGAAGAAGCTGCTCTCACTCATTAATGTGCAAAGTCAAAAAGAGGAAGGACAGCCTGAGGAAGATAAATTTAACTCTGTGAGAGATGAGGCAGTTGTTGATGCTGTTCTGCTCAGCGTCTCAGACGTGACACTTTTTCGACAGCAGCAGTGTCACCAGCAGGGCTCGTCCAGGAAAAGCAGAAGTAGGCAGGCCTGACCGAGCTTTGTTTGTTTGTGGAGAGCAACAAGTTTGGTTTCACTTGTCATTTTCCACCGTGGCGACGCTTCTTATAGTTTGTCTTTGGTTCTGCATTGAAACTGGACTGCTTTTAATGCAAAGCGTGAGTCTAGTATAAAAAAATATAAAGATGTTGGTGTTGTGTTTTAAAGTCAAAAAAGGAAACTCTTAGGCTAATTAGCTGGGTTCTGCTTCTGTTCCTGACAAATGGCTGACATGTTCAATTAAAAATTATGTAACCAATGCATGAACAGGAACAACGTGCATATTCACCACATGAAGGCCCTGATTTTCTTTCTTTCTCAGAAATACAACAAAAACTGTACACCGAGTTTATTGGCTTTTTATATCAATGTACTTCAAAATCTCACAACGTGGAAAATCCTAAAGCTGTCAATGGTGTTTAAAAGAAAATGAAGTTAAAAATAGTAATAGTAATAATAATAATTTACAACATAACACAGCACAAAGCACACTGACACTTGAGAGAGCAGAAGATGAAATCAAACCCACACCTTCCTGATTTGAAGATTCACTGTGTTAAATGTCTCCTCCTTCATAGATATGCTTCATGTCTTTAAAGTCTAACTAATCTAAAATGTTATGTTGGTAAACTGTCTAAATTTAGGGTTCCTGGTTGTGCTGTGGTGGTGCAGAGGTTAAGCACAACCCACATATGGAGTCCTTAGTCCTCGACACAATCGTCGCAGGTTTGAGTCCCGGCCTGGCGACCTTTCTTCCTCTTCTCTCATTATCCACTTTCCTGTCAATTCACTATCAAATAAAGGCCACTAGAGCCAATAAAACCTTTAAAAAAAAATAAATTTAGTGTTCCATCTTCATGTTGACATTTTCGCGGAAATTCATTTCGTTCTGCAACACGTAGCCTAAACCTGCCTCAATATCGACCTCCTTAGGTTAGAAAGTGGCTACAGTATTTGAACCTTCCTATTGGTTACAACGGTTGGGCTTAGTGCTGTTATTAAACCATCTGACCCCGACACACTGCCCCTAGTGGTGGCGAGTAAGAAGCACATGGAGAGAACTGATCGATAGCGTTTCTCAACTTTTGCTTTTTTGGAAAAAAATAAATAAAAAATTACTAAATGTAGCAACAAAGTATATAAGTTGGTAACAGTGCATCTTTCATCAGGACCTTTTCCCAGCTAAACTCTTTCTCCTCGGCTTCGCGCCACCCACTTTGAATTTTTCAAGTTGCGTTCACACTGAGGTTGGTTACGCTTTAATGTGTTTTATCTCTGTTCGTTTGTGTTCCTGTGAAGCTCTTTGAATTACACCGACTGTACATGAATGGTGTCAAACACACAAACGTCTCTTCCTGCCTTGTCTGATGGGGGCAGGTCCAGCAACATAAGCAGAAACCTTAGAAAAAAAACTTTGACACTTTTTATTCCTTCTCTCTCTGCAGCAGCCTCATTGGCTCTCGGTTCTTTGCTGCAGTCAACAGGAAATGAAGAACTCTGTCCTGATAGCAGCTCTGCTTTACAGCTTCTGTAAGCACTGACTGCTTAATGACTATAAATGCATCATAATGTCTGCAGCTTCAGCAGAATGCATTATTCTGGACTTTATTTATTTTCTGCTCTAATTCAGACTGAATAACTTGTTTCCTCTTTGTTTCAGGTTGGACGTCTGGTTCAGTTTCTGGGTCTGAGATCCTGACAGTTCATCAGGGTGAAGATGTCACACTGCAGAGCGCCAACATGTTCTCTGATGGTTCAGTGACGTTCTGGTTGAGAGTGATTAATCAAACCAAGACCAGTTGTATCTCTGTGATTAATGGAGTTCATACAACCATTGATTACTGTGAAGGATTTGATAGAAAATCATTTGAAATTACCGTGAACTTCTCCAATGTTTTACTCAAAATTAAACGTGTAAATATCTCAGACACTGGAATATATATTTGTGGACGTTACCAGGGTGGAAACCTGAAGTTCACTGTGCAACATTTACATGTAATCGGTGAGAACACTTCACTTTATGTTGCTCTATTATTTTGGCTTCTTTAGGGAATTTTTTTTTTTTTTTTTTTTTTCCTGTTGGTTTTTTTTTTTTTTGAGAAAAACCAAACTACATGATGCTGTTTGTCATTCCTGGTTCCGGGATCGTTGTGCTCCTCATCATCGTCATCATTCTGATCATTCAAGTGATGAAAATTCAAAAAGGTAACAGTCAGAAGAGCATAGCTTAGAAAAGGCAGTACCTTTTATACTCTGCATTCTTTTAAAATCCTGCACAGAATTCAGAGCACTCTCCCATTTATGTACATTATCGTTGAACATTTTTTACATTAAATATATGTGTATGATTCAGGAGAAGACATTCTGCAGTAGCTCGACATTGTGTGATTAATGACATAACTACCATGTGTTTCTGTCTGTTCCTCAGCTGCAGATGGAGACACAGATCATCATCAGCATCAGGTGAATATCAGTCTAAAGTTTCTCCCGCACGTTTTCCCCCCAAGACTTTTCATTTCCAAACTACAAAGTACGCTTTCTAAGTGACATTTTCTCGATGCGGCTCACAGATTCCTGACTCGACTGAACAGAGCCGCCCTGCAGAGGCTGAGAAGAAGAGGAAGAGGAGAAGAGCGCCGCCGGAGCCGGAGGTCGTGTACGCATCCTCCAAGAAACACTGGAACAGGAACTGAACCGCTGCCCAGAGTGGAACAGAAAACTTTTTAATTTACTGTTTGGGTAAAAACTCTAAGCAGAAGTCATATTTTTGCCTGTGTGATGTCACTTTGGTTTGGTAGAAACAGTCTTTTGCTGTGAGCACACAGACAGGAAGATGGTATGGAGATCTTCATGATGCAGTTTTTTTTTAGTTTGAAGCTTCATGAGTATAATTAATAAATATTTTTTGTTTCAAATCAAAAGTTTGGTATCTGTTGGGTTTAAATGCTACTGCTATACGGTCTTCAGAACGTCACCTGACCTTAGTTCTGAATTATTGACAGATTTCCTGATAAAAAATTGTTTTGGAAAAGTCATGCAATAACCTGTTTAATCATCAAAGTAATAAAGTGTAAAAATTGATGGTTTGTTCCTTTACTGCTCCCTCTGGGAAGGTTTTGTCAAACTTTCAAGGGTTGGAGTGTCTCCTTATTTTAATAAATAAATCAAAAATAAATATTTGAATTTCCAGTGTGCCTTGCTTTTTATTTATTTATTTTTGCTTAGAAGGTTGTTTTCATTAAAAAAATCATATGAGATCATCTATGTTAGAGGATTTTCGGTATTATCATTTTGTTATTACTTTAGTTCACATTCAGTCTATAGATCGTTGTAATTTTCTGTTTAAAGTGTTCTCTTCCTTATGTGTGTATAAACTGACCTGGAGGTCAGGACTGTCTGTTTCATCTTCATGTGAAACAGTTAACTCTGTGTTTCCCAGACCTTAATTCTTATCAACCAGAATACCTCCTAACTGCCTGTGAGCAGTCGTATTTTGTCTCGTTTATCCTCCCTCTTTGTTGACAGTTTGACCTAGAGCTGAACTGGGCTCAGATCGTAGATCAGATATCACACCTGGAACTGAGTTGCTGGTTTGTTTAGGTTAAATTTTTTACGGCCTTTGTTGTTTTTTTTTTTTTGGCTGTTCTGCTTTGACAATAAAACAGGGGCTCACGCGGAAGCAGACCAGAATTCTCTGTGAACGGCCAGGAGAGGTGGTTGGCGGAGATTTCTCCTTTTGCAAAAGCCTTGCCTTAAAATTCATATATGTTGTCTGTGGTTCTTTAATATAGGTTCGAGAAGAAAGTACCTATCAATCTATCATATGGGCAAATAGATGTACAGCTTTTTTTTCCCCACTATGAAGCATCAGTTTTACACATGAGTGTGGGATCATCACGTTTTCAAGTTTACATGTTTTCAAGTTTACATCAGTGAGAAATGATGGTCAGTGGCGAGAGATTTTTGTCGAGAACGGCGAGTTTGAGGGTGGAACAGAGTGCAGACAAGGGTCATGTTTAAAGGTCACGTTTAAAGTCCTTAATAACAAAACTGAAGACATACAAAAGGAACACACAGGAGAGACAGGTCAGTGGAAAAATCCAGCAGTGAGTGACAGAAAATTAGGATTGTGAGGAGCTTTGATTACATGACAGAGAACAGGTGGCTGTTTAGAAACAGGACGCAGCTGAGAGTGGAGACCAGGTAGGCAGGCTGAGGGAGAGAGAGAGGAGGTAATGGCTTAAGACAGGGGTGTCCAAAGTCAGTCCTGGAGGGCCGGCATCCTGCATGTTTTAGTTCTCTCCCTGGTTTAACGGACCTGGATCCAATGATGGCTCATTAGAGGACCTAAGGAGAACATCGACATGCTGGAAAGGTTATTGCTACCACCAGGGAGAGAACTAAAACGTGCCCTCGAGGACCGATTTCGGGCACCCCTGGCTTAAGAGGAGCGGAGGAGAAACACAAACAAGGATCTAACAATAAATAGTAACAGAATCAACTAAAAACAAAAGAATGAACTGCCAAAGATAGGCAACAAATGAATAACAATCCATAGAAATAAGTGAGAATGGCTGTAAAGGAACAAATAAGTGTTGCTGTCAAGCATTTATTTAGCTGTCTTCATATCTCTGTTCAGAAGAGCGGGCCATAATTGTTCTGACAGTCATGGAAACTTCTATTTTCTCACCTCTTCGCCCTGCGGTCACAGCACAAAGACAACTGCAGAGACTTTGGACAGCCTGCTCTCAGTTCATCTTTACCATGTAAAGACACTTGTTTCCAGGAAGAGATGTTTGTAAGGCACAGTACATGCAAATTAAAGGGTTTAGTAGGAACAAATTACTTTTGGTAAAACAAAATAAAAATACATTTCCCCTGTATTTCACATATGCTGAATGAGTTCTACCGCAAATGTAATTCAGTAGAAAAGTTTAATTTCAGAGAGATTTCATGACAGATCTTTTATGGTAACATGTTAAGTAACTTCTTAAATTTAATTAAGCCATCAGTATATTTTTAAAAGATGAGTCTAACTCTCCTCTGAGAGCTCTGTGTGTTTTGATGCATGGCGTTTCACAGCAGAACCAAAGATTCAACCACGATGGAAAATGACGACTCAGTGCTTGGTCACAGCGTTCTGCCACCACTGGCTGGAAACACACATGTACATGTTCAGTTTAGTGAACAACCATTTTCACAGAAATAGCTGTTCAAAGACCATCGGGGTGAGAAGTTGAATAGAGGAAGTACAGGCTGATGATTTGTATTTTTCATATCAATGAGAACATCTTGGCATCTTAACCGTAATGAAATGACACCAACTCAGCTAACAAGTTTAACCCAACAATACAAACATGAAAGTCTTAAAAGTATATTATGGGCAATACAAGACAAATTACATGTTGAGGATGGGCTTTCTGCCAATCAAAAAGTGTGTTGGACATTGTTTACCATGTTTTGGTGGTTACGTTTCTTGCATTTCAAGTTGTTAAAGGAGGTGATGTGCAAAGTAAAAACCGAGGTCACGATAAAAGAACTGATCTCTGACGCTGACGATGTGAAGCGGCAGCGTTGACATGGCCTGCTGGCTCTTCCTGTTCTCTGTTTTCTTATAGTTTCTGAGTTTCTCAGTCTCCTGAGTCATTGCTCCTGTCTCTGTTGGTAACAGTGGTAAATGGCTTGTGCAGTACTTTATCAAGTCCAGAGGTCTTGAACCCCTTAACACTACATTCAGTTATTCAACCCATTCGTAAGGGGGTGATTATGGGAAGCCACTGGATTGTAGCCACGGCTATGTGACACAGGCGAGGCAGCCATGCACCAGCATCACCAGGCCCTCTGTCCACCACCAGCCAGCAAGGTGGGCTAAGTGTCTTGCCCAAAGACACAACAACAAAGGCGGACAGTGAGGGAATCGAACCAGCAACCAACCAACTACAGGACAAACTCCTATTAACATTTACACCATCATCCCATGTTCTGTGATTGCTCTCTCAGATTCAGATTTTTTTTTCTTTTTGCATGGTTGTTCACATTATTTATAAAATGGTGCAAATATCTGATCTCAGTGGGAACTGTTTGTGGTTCCAAATTAACCCCCCATGTTAGTTTATAAATCACTGAAAGGCTTAGCATCGCAATAAATTAAAGATCTGATGTTGTTGTATCAACAGACCTCTCACGTCTTCTGGTTCTACTCTGCAGAACCAGAACCAAATATGGAGAAGCCACATTCAGTTCCTTAACACCTCAAATCTGGAACAAATTTTCAGAAAACTGCTAAAGACACTGAAACCCTGTTGATGCGTTCACACCAAATGCGTTTTGAGCATCAGTCGCATCTGGTTTACATTCAAGTTTATGTGGAGCATCGGACACATTGGACACGCTTGCCCTATCAAAGGCTCAAAGCACTCCAAACGTTTCAAATCCCGCCGCGCTAGATGCTAGAAATGTGCCTCAACAGGCCCCTGAGGAGCCTCCACAATAGACTTTGAATATAAACCACACGTGCCTGATGCTGTAAACGTGTTTAGTGTGAACGCACAATAGCACCTCCTGCCAGTGCAGAGATATAACAAAAGTGATATCAAAGTAACATCAAAACCATTTGGTAGTTCTGTCCGGAATCACATTCAAATTACTGGATACGAGTCGGATTCAGGACCAAACATGTTCCACTTCACTGCACCTGAGCCTAGAAATTGATTCAACAGGAGGTTTGATAGATGCTAAAGAAAATAAACTACTTTGTCTACAAGAGAATCAAGATTTAAAAACAATCAAAATGATAAAACTTAAGCATATGTTTATTTATCAATGGGCCGCTCAAAGCTCATCAGCTAAAATAGAAATAACTCTATTCAACAAGTTTCAAGGTGTTGGAGGCTTTTAAACTCAAGGAATGGATCAACATTGCTGTTGCTGCAGCACCAAGCTTATGGAGAAACACCAGGTTGCTCTAAAGTTGAGAAAATGTTTTGATAATGCGATCAAAGCAGAAACATAGCATAAAATACACAATTATGTTGCATTTTCATCTATCCATCAGTTTTCTGTAGACCCTTGTCCCTAGTGGGGTAGGGAGGGTTGCTGGTGCCTATTTCTAGCGAACATTTCGGGCGAGAGGCAGGGTACACAAAGAGACAGGACAAACAACCATGCACACACACCTAATGAGAAACTAGAGAGACCAATTAACCTGACAGTCATGTTTTTGGACTGTGGGAGGAAGCTGGAGTACCCGGAGAGGACCCACCATGCACAGGGAGAACATGCAAACTCCATGCAGAAAGACCCCAGTTATAACAATTATGCTATGAATAATATTTTGTAATGACCTACATTTCTAAAACATGATGTTGCTTAATAAGATGCCTGGGAAACTTATTTGGTAAGATTAACAGATTTAACGAAACATTCAATGTTTTCCTTTTGCAACATCCCTGTACCCAACGTGTTCAGCTCAACCAAAAGAAGAAATGACTAAAGGAAAAAAACAAAGTCCACACCTCCTGGTGTTTGCAGTGCTCTGAGTGGAGCAGCGCTCATTAGCGGACGCTGCATTGCTGCAGTCAACACACCATGAAGAACTGCACCTTTATACCAGCTTTACTTTACTGCAGCTTTTGTAAGTTCTGACGCTGGATTAGTAATGGATGGATTCACAACTAGCAAAGAAAGGAGAATGTGTTTAATTTATTTAAAAGGAATTCAAAAGCTTTTTTCAAGGTGAAAGTAAGTCCTCTGTCTGATGTTTCAGGTTCTGTTTTAGTCTCTGGGTCTCAGACGGTGAAGGTCCAGCCAGGTGACGATGTGACACTGGAGTGTAGGAAGAATTCCAGTGGATTATCCTACTGGTTCAGACTGGGAGAGAAGAACAAGGCTGACTGTATCTGTATCATGATTAATAATGACCCTGGCAGTGTTAAAAACTGTGACGGATTTCAGAAGGAAAAGTTTAACATGAGCTCCAACAGCTCCACCGTCTCTCTTAAAATCAAAAAAGTGAATCTTTCTGATGCTGGACTGTATTTCTGTGGTGTTAAAAAAGATAAATCCATAGCTTTCAATGTGATACATTTACATGTGAAAGGTAAGAAAATATTTCTCAATTTTTCTCAAATTCTTCCAACATTTCCATTTCTCTCAGCCAATCCCTTTACTGTATTTTATTTAAAGACACAAAGGTGTTTTATGAGGATGCAGAGAAACAAAGTAAGATTTTTTTTAACTCTTTACAGACATTAAGCCACGTTCTGATCTAATCAGTCGCTTTTTGTTGCAGAAGAACCTGATGTAAACTTGTTCCTGACAAGTGTGGCTCTCTACTGTTCGAATTGTCTCCTAATCATTGTCATCATCTTCCTGTGTGTCAAAGTCATTAAACATCGTAAAGGTAACATTAATAATATTACCTTTGAATGGTTGTGTATCAGTTTTTAATTGTTGTGACATGTTTTAGAGTAATGGCCTTTTTACCAGGCGATTAATCTAAATTTGAGATAATCGTACTAAAAATCTGCTTATGTAAAACTGGAAACACAAAAATCCTCTTTAGCTTCTTAAAGAATATATAAGTTTGATCATTTTCTCACCTTTCCTGCATGTAGTGAGCCACATTTGTACCGACGCCCCTGAAATGAAGTATCTCAGTTCTTCTATTTATATAGATTATATAAATATGATGATTGTGAGGATTATATAAATATAATCCTCACACATTCACAGCCCATATTTGGCGGTGCGTGTCTTCTGATTAATAATTCAGGTTACTCTGTTCCGACAAGATATTTTAAGTGTGTCAATGCACATTGAAATGGATTTGACAAAGTATTGCATTCTTTTTATTCATTTTTTTTTGGAAGTTAGATGAAAGTAAAAAGTGTGACAATCAACCCTATTATTTCATATCTATGGTATTTTGGGTGAAAAAAAAATTGGAACTCTCTTCTTCCCACGTTACAATTATGCTCTTCTTTCTAATAGTATATTTTAAAATTCTTCAGAAATTACAATGTCATATTGTGTGTTGGTGCTTTGTTTAAATACTTTTACAGTTCACTGTCAAACTTTATGCATAAAAATATCTCTCTCACTCAGTTAACACTCAGGATGGAAACTCACGTCAAAATGAGGTGACTACAGCTTTAACACTTTGTGTCGCTTGGCTGAGCATCACATGTTTGATTTATTTTTGTCTTTGATAGCGCAAGGTGTACGGTAATAAATGCTCTGGTTGTGTTTGCAGGACCCTGGCTCTCACGAGCTGACCTACGCCTCGGTCAGCTTCGAGAAAGGTGGAAAGAGAAGGAGAGAGGTGGAGCCAGACGTCGTGTACGCCGCCACCAGATAGAGAAGAACTGCAGCACAGAGAAACTGATGTGAAACTGAACTGTCAATAAATAGCAGAGAGACCAACATCCTTCACTGTGTGCATGTCTGAGTTTATATTAGGAATCAGAAAGTGGTTTATTATAACTTTGTGATGAATGTGCTTGTTGCTTATTGAAACTACATTAGTGCTGATAAATATGACCTGCTAAGTTGTTAGGAATGCTTTACTTTTCAAAAAGGATCACTTTTACAAACCCTGAGAGATTAATTGAAATTATTTTTTTATACAACAGATGTGCTTTCTAGTAATATTTAAGGTATATTTGCTTCTTTTTTTTTTCCATCGCAGCTGTATCTGTGGTCAGTAACATGCTCCCAAATGTGCTAAAAATAAAAATTATTTGACAACTCAATAAAATAAATAAATTAATGTATAACTAAAAAAAACTAACAGTAAATTTAAAAAAACAATTAAATGAGAAAAAAAAATGATTGACATATAAAAGGAAACTAATGAAAGCAATAAAATTGGAAATAAAATAGAAAATTAAACAATAAGCACAAAAAATGATGTCAGTGTCCAAGAAATGAACATATTTTGGTGTGAAATGTGCAAATCTACGGAAGAGGATGAGGGCCATTTGGGAGTCATAAATACCTTGATCTTAGTGTGCTAGCTATTAGCACACATTGTTTTTATTTTATGTTTGCAAAGACCTGATGTATTCACTTTAATCATGACAGGAATAAATGTCAAAACCACAGTAGGAGCATCAGTCACTGCAACACAGTCAGGCTGCAGTCAAGATAAAAAGAAGAACTGCACCTTTACACCAGTTTCACTTGAGTGGATCACAATTTGACAGATTTATGACTTCATGTAATAGTTTTAAATATCATTTTCCTGAACTTTATTTAAAGAGATAAATATATTTTATGATGACACAGAGGCACAAAGTAAGAATTATTTTTAAACCGCTTATAGATACTTTAAGAAGCCACTGATCGGTGTAATTATTAACTAATTTTGTTTCTACAGATCAGATACAGATTAATTGCTATTAATTAATTATAGATTCTGCAAATAACTAGATTAAAATATCTTAATCGCGTCCCACCACTACTTTCGGAATCACACCTGGTCTGATATATAGATTAACACTCACTCAGTGTGAGAACTTTTTGTTTTTCTTTTTCTTTATTGCAACACCAGTCATTGTACCCAACGTGTTCAGCTCAACCAAAAGAAGAAATGTAGAAAGGAAAAAAACAAAGTCCACACCTCCTGGTGTTTGCAGCGCTCTGAGTGGAGCAGCGCTCATTAGCGGACGCTGCATTGCTGCAGTCAACACACCATGAAGAACTGCACCTTTATACCAGCTTTACTTTACTGCAGCTTTTGTAAGTTCTGACGCTGGATTAGTAATGGATGGATTCACAACTGGCAAAGAAAGGAGAATGTGTTTCATTTATTTAAAAGGAATTCAAAAGCTTTTTTCAAGGTGAAAGTAAGTCCTCTGTCTGATGTTTCAGGTTCTGTTTTAGTCTCTGGGTCTCAGACGGTGAAGGTCCAGCCAGGTGACGATGTGACACTGGAGTGTAGGAAGAATTCCAGTGGATTATCCTACTGGTTCAGACTGGGAGAGAAGAACAAGGCTGACTGTATCTGTATCATGATTAATAATGACCCTGGCAGTGTTAAAAACTGTGACGGATTTCAGAAGGAAAAGTTTAACATGAGCTCCAACAGCTCCACCGTCTCTCTTAAAATCAAAAAAGTGAATATTTCTGATGCTGGACTGTATTTCTGTGGTGTTAAAAAAGATAAATCCATAGCTTTCAATGTGATACATTTACATGTGAAAGGTAAGAAAATATTTCTCAATTTTTCTCAAATTCTTCCAACATTTCCATTTCTCTCAGCCAATCCCTTTACTGTATTTTATTTAAAGACACAAAGGTGTTTTATGAGGATGCAGAGAAACAAAGTAAGAATCTTTTCAAACCCCTTGTCGATTCTATCAGAAGCCATCCTTAATAATAATTAATGTTTTTTGTTGTGTCTGTTGTTGCAGAAAACGTTGATTTCAACACAAAGTTAATCACGTTGACTCTCAGAGTCCTGAATGTTTTACTTGTGAACGTCGTTGTTGTTCTGCTTGTTAAAGTCAACAGACTACAGAGAGGTAATCCTTTAAAGAATTCATGGTATCTTCAGTGTTTCTTACATCATTATGTATCGGCACAATTAGATCAGAATGTGTTAAATGAAATTTCTGAGCTCTCATAATGCAGCTCATCATCATCAACATCATCATCATCATTGTTTTCTGTCTCTGTTTCCCAGGTGATGATTTGGACACATCCACATCAGACTGAGGTGAATCTACTTCAGTTATTTTCTGTAAGTTGGATTTAGCATCGAATCATTTCTTTTAACTGTCACACAATGTATTTTTAAACCAGCATTCTGATGTACAGAGACGTGTTTCCACCAGATTTGAAGAGCTGTGTGAGTTGAAGAGGAAATGGAACTGCAGCAAGCAGCAACACTGATGCCTTTTCAGCTTCCTGTCTGAATTGATAAATTAATATAGTAAAAAAGACATAAACACACACACACACACACACACACACACACACATTTTATATATATATATATATATATATATATATATATATATGTATATATATATACATATATATATATATATATATATATATATATATATATATATATATTCTTTTTTGTGTGTGTGTTTGTGTCAAAAGAGGTCAAGGTTGTTTTCATGACACATCACCTGACCTGCAGAAGCAGATTTAAATTCTGAGATTTTTTGGCTCACAGCTTTGTCAAAAAAAAGAAAAAAGAAAAAAAAAAACATTTTCATAGTTGATGTGAGGAACACGTCAGCTACCACAGTTCCTCTACAAATAAAATCCCCAAAAGTGTGGAGTGCATGTGTAGCCATCCCCCCTTTTTTGTGATACCTCAAAATAAGGTAGAATACAACAACTCTCTTTAGTCTGTACATAATTAATAAAGATCAAGTGGAAATGTCTGACTTCAGCTGAGGAGTCCTTTTTTTTTTTACAGATAGTTTTATTTCAATGAAATCATCAGCATGTTCTAAACGTTGTTCTGAGAGCAGTGTGTGTTTTGTTGCATGGTGTTTCACAGCAGAACCGAATCCTGCTGCTGAATATTCAACCTCAGCCGAAAATAATGTTCCACTTTCTGCTCGGCCTGCAAACAAACAGGAACATTTTCAGTTTTGCAAACAGCCATTTGAATAGAAATAGCTGTTCACACATTAGTGTGAACAGCTGAAGAGAGGAACTACAGTTTGTTGATTTTTATTTGATCTCATTGAAATAAGTGTTTGGTGTCTTGAACGTAATGACACTAACTCAGCTGTATGCATCTGGAAACAAGTTTAGCAATATAATGACCAGAAGCAAATAAATTACTAACAATAAACGAATAATTATATTGTCTTTCCTTCAAGTTAGATTTATGTAAAACTAGTATGTTGGGCAACTTTGTTAATCATTTCATGTAAGCTAATGCTAGTGCTAATGCTAATGATGTGGACATTCTGTTTGCATACAGAGAGTGTTTCTGTGAGACGGAGGATCAGGGACTAACGTGTTCCTTTTTTCTATTTAACAAGTTCGAAATACAAATACAAATGCTGCTTCTTGCTTTCAGCTTCTATGTGCTTCAAATCTGGAACAAACTTCCAGAAAACTGTAAACAGCCGAAACACTGAGTTCCTTTAAAACTAGACTAAAAGCCCACTTGCTCAGTTGCTTTTGAACTACAATAAATGGAGCTTCACCCAACATGTCCAATGTGTAGTGATGATTTTAATGATGGCACTTGGCAAAATGTAATGTGTATTTTTGGCATTAATAACTGTTGATTATATAATGTCTTTCTGATTGTTTTTTTTTTATGTTTTCATGATGTAAAGCTCTTTGAACTGCCATGTTGATGGAATGTGTTATGCATATAAACTTGACTGATTCATTCATTAAGTGAAGTAAAGGATATAATGTGTATAATAGAATATAGAGGTCATGTCTGTGATGGAGACGGTGTTTATGCCTTACATATTGTTTATCATATTTGGGTGGTACATTTTTTGCATCCCAAGTTATCTTTAGGTTTATTAGTAGCTTCCTGTGTTCGACAGGTTCTTCCTGTTCTGCGTTCTCTTTACTTTCTGTTTCTTTTTTCACAGTTTCTTGGTCTCCTGCTGGTTTTGAGTCTTTCCCTCTGTCTCTGCTCTGTGATTGAATTCTCAGTTGCTTCCATCCTCATACGTTTCTTGTTCAGTTCATCAATTCTGTTTTATCTCAAGTGATGCTGCTCCAGTCTGCCTTCTGTAATTCTGACCTCAAATCGTTTCTGTTTTGGTCCTTGGATTTCTTTTGTTTTGTTTATAGCTTTGGTTGACTTTTTTAGACGTTTGGACCTTGAAAGTTGAAAAATTTTGCTTTTTGTCTTAATAAACATCTTCATTTTTTGCCCCACCTCTGCCTCCCTTCCTGTGCATCTTCCACAGCCACTTCCTCTTTTGTGCCAGAATGAATCAGCCAGTATGAGACGCAGCAGATTACGCTGCTGCAGTTTTTTTTAAAAACACTCATAACACATTTTGTAGATATGAAAAGCAACAATAGAGGTTACAATTCTGGAAAACACCCATTTGGCAATAAAGTGACCAATAATTAGTCACAATAAAGTGGTTGAAGTCTGTTCAAACGTTAAAGGTTTAAACGGACTCCAAATATTTAAGCTGGTTTGTTTGATATGTTATTAAAAAAACATGATAAACACTTAGATTGTTATTAAAATCCCAGGTTGGTTTAATCAAAGGGAGTGGAGACCAGCGCTGGATGCAGATGAGGAAATCAGGTGATTAGGAACAGCTGTGGAAGGGAGGAACCTGGCAAACTGAGGGAAAGTGAATGAGAACCACAAAAGAGCTGCACTAAGAATTAAACAAAGTACAACTCAAAAAGAAGGGAAGAAAACTAATCTAAGAAAATCCAGATGCAGGAAGAATAGAACAAAAGAATGAACAAAGAAACCAAACTCTTACCACGCTTTACTAGCAGTAATAAAACACAGAAGAACAAACACAACATGCCAAGAGCAAAAGAAAGAAAAATAATAAACAAGGAAATAATCAAAGAAAGAATCCAAATGACAACCAAAACTCGAAAGCATGTCTCATAGCACTGCAGTTTTCCCTCTTAAGGCTTTTATTTGCATTTCAAATTTATCTTTTTTCATCCCAACAGGGCTTGAGTGTTGATAAAATTAGAAAACATATTCCATGCAATCCATAATTTCCATAAATCCAAATATAGATACATGAAATGTAAAAGTCGGACAGAGGACACAAGGAGAGAAGGAAATGTGAGAAAGGGAAGAAATGAAAGACACAAAGGAGGAATGAATAAAGAAAAACAGGGAGGTAAGAGAGAAAGAAGTGAAGGGTGCATGGAAGAACTGACAGATAATTTAAAGCTGCAATTGAAGTAAATGTTGTTGTTTTGTTGTTGTTGTTATTGTTGTTTTGTTTTTGTTTTTTACATATTTTTAAACTGTCACCATGTCCTGTCAGTATAATATGAAAGACATAATCTGAAAAAAATCAACCTTCTCCCAGCGCTACTGTTGCTGTCTACAGAAATGGACCGCTTCTGGTCAAAAACAACCAATCAGAGCCAGGAGGAGGGTCTTGCTTTGTCAATCAGTGTACATGCTGCTAAATTTGCTAATGACAGAGAAGCAATTTACCATTTGAGAAAAACTGGCTGAAGTGGTTGAGATAAGAGGTGTGTAATATTACATATCCTGATATCGATCCAAAGCCTTGTAAATACATGGCCACTATTGTTGAAAGCAATTCTGATCTCTATACTTTTCATTTAAGTTTAATATAATAATAATAAACTTCTGACCTTTTGGTGTTTTTGTAGGTGTATACAAAACACGTTCATAACATTATTAACATGATTTATGTGAATTTTTCCTAACTAACCAAAGTTAAAACAAAGGATCAATTGAGACCAAATCAAAAGTAAATATTTTTATGGTAGAACTGACAAACTACAATGCAAAAAACAAAGCAAAATTTCAAGAGGGAATCTGAAACTACAGTGTCCATCTTACCAAGCTAGCATCAATCCAGTACCGACACCAACTTGGTATCAATATTATTGATATTTTTGGATTGATCCAACAACCTGTAGCTGCTGAGATGACCAAATCCTACCAATAGCTAGAGAGGACAACACAGAGGGACTAAATATGACAAAATAGGTTAAGCTCTTAAGCACCAGAGCAATAGAGACCTAGATCTACCAGATCAGACAAGAACCCATTTGCAGATTGTGTGAAGACGCCAAAGAAACAATCCAGCATCTCTCAACAGGGTGAAAGATACTAGCAGGAAAGGAATACATGGTACACTACACCATAACCAAATGGCTGATGTTCCACACAGTGTGGAACATGAACTGGAGACTGTAGGTCA
>NW_015116367.1:0-38480 GCF_001443285.1 Poecilia latipinna | reverse complement strand
ACACTGTTGGCTTATCATGTAAATTTCTAAAAGAACCTTTAAAAAAATCTACTATAGATAATGAATTAATATTGAATTGGTGGTACATTTAAATTTATATTCAAAGTTTGTTATCATTTGTTTTAGTTATCAGTTTTTAATTTAGTTTTGATATGGCTGAAATTGACGTCTATAAATATAAATCATAGCATGACACTGCCTTAGCATTAATATATTTACTGCGTTATAGTTCACTATATTTTGTTATAGTTCACTATATTTTTTCCTTCTTTCTTTTTTGAACATTTTGAAATGTAATTCAACAAAACAACACAATTCTGGGAGACAATAAAGCACAATTTTGCTCAACTTGGTATTTCAGAAGGAAAATAACTTTACTGTTATGCTTTAGATTGCTAAACCAGCAATTTCTTGTAAATATACACTCCAGTAATACTGGGCATTTCAGGTCATACCCTTAAAGGGTTAAGTCAGCTGTTTTTTGCAGCGAGTTAAAGCTATTAGCAGTAATACACCCCTCACCTGTTGTAGAAAGATGTCATATCACCATAAGATTCATAAAGATGAAAGTAGTAGAGGTAGGAGCAAGTTAGACTTTAAGTTTTGATTTTTGGTTTGATCTGCTTGCCCTCCTTTCCTTATCGTTTCCCCCTGACATTATTATATTACATACAGAAAAACCCAAAATCCAGAAGAATTGTTCAGCACACTTATTTCACACAAACACCCATGCTCACCTCTTTAAGAATTATACAATAAGTAAATTTCTTTCCAAGTTGTTGTTTATTTAAGACTTCACAGTAAATTAAAATTCTCTCGTTACAAAAATAGAATCTGGTTGTTGTCATAATTCATCATCATAGAAAACATCCATATGATGTACAGTACTTTCATTGTACAACATCATACTGACTGAACACAGTAGACTGGTGGTGTTTGAGACCCAACGTGACAGACTGTTAGCACCCTTGAATCGGATATTATTCAGTTCAGTACCGGGGAAAACAAGAAAATATCTGAGTGCATATAAAACATGCAAACAGCAAAAGACAAGACATTTGGGCTTATATATTTTGCATAAAAACAACAAAATCCTTTCAATTCTATGAATATAAAAACTTTAATATGTTCAAAATCCAAAGCAGTAGGTGACAGGATTTTTAAAGAATATCTTCTTTTATTGTACAAGACAGTATTACATGTGGAAATAAATAGAAGATTTTTTTACATCATAGATCAGTAACTTTGTCAGGGAGAACGACAAAAAAAACTAATGGAATATACTGATTCTGGTGAGCTGCTGAGAGAGGATGATGAAAAGATGAAGGATTTACATGAACGGACGACTTCGTGATCAGAAATTGTCACAAAAGTGGTTGATTCAGCAAAGTCATCGACGTGATGGTAATGTTGACTCTTTAAATGGCATTGGTCAGACTTAGAGTTTAAATTACGACTCAGCAATCTAATCGTCGTCGTCATCGTCGTCGTCGTCATCATCGTCGTCGTCGTCGTCATCGTCGTCGTCATCATCGTCGTCATCATCGTCATCGTCGTCATCATCGTCGTCGTCATCATCATCGTCATCATCGTCGTTGTCATCGTCGTCATCATCATCATCATCGTCGTCATCATCGTCGTCATCATCGTCGTCATCATCGTCATCATCATCATCGTCGTCGTCATCGTCATCGTCGTCGTCGTCATCATCGTCATCGTCATCATCATCATCATCGTCATCATCATCGTCGTCATCATCGTCATCGTCGTCATCGTCGTCGTCGTCGTCGTCATCATCGTCATCGTCATCGTCTTCCTCAGGATCAATATCTCCTGACAATACATCTTCAAGCCAATCTTCCAGCTCATCCACAGAAGGTAAATCCTCCCCATTATCAATGTCCATCCACACGCTGTCAGCCTGCACAGCAACAACAGCAGTAAAGCAATGTTTTCAATTCCATTTAATTCAATTCAGGTTCAAATTGAAAATCAACTCAGTTATTTTTGAACAGGGAGAAAGAACTAGACCTCCCCTTGTTAGTCAGTTGTGCCAATTTACCAGATCAGCTGTGACATGTCAAGTCACAGCTAATCAGTTTGCATCAACTGAGCAACTAGTAGTTGTTTGAAAATTACCTTGACAGACTCACAATCATCTGATTCGCCAAATCAGCTGATGACACAGATTGATGCAATGTGGTGATGCAACAAATCATTAACATCTGTCAACTAAAGGTAGGGGATATCACTGATAAGAGCTTAGCGGAAAAGTATTTTAAAGCAAGCAAAGCAAAGATGAGACTCTGAGATCATGATCATGAACGCCTCAGACAGACTCATGACAAAGACAATGTCCAGTTCATTCTCAGAACAAGCTCAGTTTTGTAGTGAGAATGCAGAAAAAGATTTTATACAAGGACTGGGAAGCCAATCTGAGACACTCATACTCTTACAGCACCCCACCCAACACAAAATGCCATGGGGGTCACAGTTGTAGCTCTTTTTTGCATTGGCAAAACACATATGGACTGGACAACTAGACTCAAGTTAACCAAGCAGCACCTATGCTAGATTAAGAATCTGGTATGGCTTGCCACAGTCTGAAGAAAAGCCAAACTACCCCTCTTAAAGTCAGATTGATCAAAACCTCTTTTCCAACCCCTGTGTTGATCCATCAACAGCTGGAGCACTCTGCCCATCCCCTCTTCTTAGGAAGATGGTGGCGACAGTGGTAGCAGTTCGTCCTGCAATGGGCAGGTTACCAGTTCAATCCCCGCTCTGTCTGCCTCTGTCATTGTGTGACAATTTAGCTTGGGAACTTCAGCCACTGCTTGCTCCTACTCAAAGGTTTCATCACGATCATTACCAATGACCTCTAGACCACAGATCTTGGAAGCTGCATCTATTGAGTATCCCGAACACGGACCATTCAGATTCCATTGTCTCAACCTTTCTCTCAACATGATATAAACTCTCCCATGGATGGGAGTTAAATCACTCCTGAACTGTGTCCTTCATCACATATTCCTAGGTCACCCTACACTCAATTAGATTCACCTGGTCTTTATGGTAGCTCTCCTGATATGGAATCCAATTAACAAGTTGATGCTTATCAATAGTCAGCTCTGCCCCTCCCTTTAACCACCTTTTGAAGACATAAAACCAAAGGTGTGATTTCAAGCCTGGTCATTTACATTTGGATGAAGATGGCATGGTACCAAGAGCACTCATTGATCACTTTATGTCCAAACATGTTCTGGACATCCCATACCTAGAACAGACATCCATTCCTCGCAATCATACCTATGCAAGGGATCCCACCATTCCCAATGGTACAATTAAAATCCCCCAGGAACACAAGAGATTTTTCAGATGCCACCCATTCCAGCACAGAGGCTAAATGAAGACCTGGTTTTGTGAACTTCAGCACATTGGCACAAGTTATATCCAACTATCTCACAACTCAATGTCACTAAAGGGGAAGCCTCTCACTCACTAAGAAGAACTCCAACATATTGGAGCTCAGCCAAGGGCCTTTGAGCATCCCCAAACCTGCACAAGGCTGGGATCTAGTGGGTCAGAAACATCCCCAAAGAGGGATGTGTGTCCAGTACAAAATGTGGCAGATGGCTCCTTTTCATCTTTTCATAGGCGGTCAGAATAGATCAAAACTGTGAAAGGATGAAATTAAGTAATAACATAACAGCTGCACCTGTTTATAGACCCAATTTCACTTAAATAGGTGACATTCTTACACGGGCTTAAACTATTGCCGTACAGATAAGCTGTAATCGAAAACAGAACCCGCCTTAAGTTAAATGTGCTGCAAGAGTAACATTAATTAACAACATTTAAGAATAGATAAACTATCCAAAGTACAACTATTTTCCTACAAATAATACTTACATCATCAGCTTCAATGACACCAATCTGTGGGTGGGACAGATCGATTCCGAAGGTCTTTTCCCAGTGTGGCAAAAGCTGAAGAGGGAATCAATCAAATAATTATGGCACTACCACTGTTGCCAACTTTTAAATCCAGGTTTTCACGTAGATTGTTCAGTATCATTTACTGTATTGTATCATATTATTTCTTACCAAAGGGAAGTCGTCAGGGTCAATCCAGAGAATGCTGAGGTTAGGGTTGTCGGTGTTATCCTCTGCAACTTGTTTCAATTTGTGCAAGAACTCAAAGCCATCTGCAGAACAGAAGATGACAGTTAAAACGTTTGCTTCTGCTCTTCATGACACACTTGTTTATTTATAGATATATATGTTTCTACCCATACAGATCCATCTGTTTATTAGAGGAATTTTCTATTGAAATGTATTTTTCTTTACCGATATCGGCCTCTTCTGCAAAAGCGACAATATGTTCTCCACCGACATCATCATCCTGTGAGCAAAATAACAATAATCTGTACTCTAAAAGACTTGAGATTAAGATAACAATATCAGAAACTAATACATATTAATACATTTACTTAAAGCCTCTCCATAATAAAACTGATGCAAAGCTGAAAGTGTAACATTTCTTACCCAGATCTCATATACGTTGCTGGGTTTCAGTTTCCTCAGTGTTGGTCTAAACAAGCACAGAGCCATTAAGATAAAAACATACTTAGCTTATTCAGACTGTTACACTTATAACTAAAAATATCTCGGAGCATGCCAACAATAGGAGCTACCTGTCATTATTTTCAATGAATTTCACCAGTTCTTTCTCAGAGTAAGGTTTTCCAGGGATGACCACAGGATTCTCAATGAAGGATTCATAGAAGTCTACTTCATTGAGCTTCAGCTCCAGGGCCTTAGCAACCTGCGGCAAAACAACAGTAATTGGATTTATGACCTGACCATGATGGCTGTATCAGTGATGCAAAGAAATACTGGGTATTACAGAAAAACACAGTGCTCAGCAAGGAAAACATGCATCCTGTCATTTTAACAAATAGTAGCAGGATCTAGTGCTAACAACTGATACCACACGGTTTTCAGGTTGCACATAAAAACAGAACGACAAACCTTTGCAGGTTTTATTAAATTAAGAATGCACACAAAACATTGCATCATGTATGTCTGAATTAAATAAGATGCAAAACTGAATGCAAAGCAGCAAAAACTGCAGAAGTGGTGAAATAAAAACAGAGTATATTCTGTAATTTAACAAGTAACGAATAACTTACTCAGACCTTACATTGCTGCTTAGGTTTATTTGCAGTTGTGCTGTAGCGATCTTCTCATAATAGTGTTTCCAAAAAAGTTTACTGTCTTGACTTTGACTAGACCCTTCCATGTCATAGTTTACATCATGGTCAGTGATTATTTTGTAAGCTGCCTGTCTATTGATCAGACGGCTCATCGTGAATAAATTTCAAAGCACTTAGGTGTGCAGGTAAGCTTATGGCTGATTAGTGACTGCACAGTGTTCAGGTGTTTTTCAGTTTTTTACTTTCTGGAATGTAATTAGCAAGTTATTTCAGTATTTAGCAAGCTAACGATACTGAAATCTTTTCACAATTAAAATGACCTTACCTTAGGATTAAATGTTGCAAAGAACTTGATGTGAGGATGGAACTCTTCAGCGGCATCTGCGAACGCTTCGAAATCTGAAATGTTACAAGTAATTTGTCAATTTATTCCAGTCTTTATGTGAGATATCAAACAATGCGCAGCTGCTGCATCACTGCTGCTGACTGTGGGTTAAAATCAGACCCGTGAAATTATTCCAGGCTTTATGCTGCTAATCTCACATCTAGCTACACAGTTACTCGGTACAGATAGTCATGCCATCACAATATTCTTACGTTCTGACTTGTGACTCTTAAAGTAGCCCACCAGTTTGATGTCCTCTTCGATGCTTTCAAAGCCTTTCAGTTCTCTGCTGTTGTCAATAATTTCCACAGGATCTTCAAGAACCTGAGGGAGAAACGAAGTGGGAGGGAAGAGAAAAGAAAACCACAGTGAGAATATCTGGTTGAAATATCCATGTAGCCAGCAAATACAAGCCCCGATCGGAAAAAGGCAAGATGGCATGGAAAAATGCAAATAACTACTAACAGCAACAATGACCGAAAGCTGTATATTGTCTCCAAGTTTAGCTGACTTATGCATTTCAGGTCAGATATATATGGTTGAAACCAGATGTAAACCAAATAAAAAACTTTTTATTTCATCACTGTCTCAAGTTAAATCAGACCAAACTTCTCCTGTTTTATGTTAGAATTACCAAAATTATTTCTATTTGCTAAATGGCAGAAAACATAGTTTTTTTTTTCAAATGTTTTCTGTAACTTCCTTCAAATTGAGAAGTTTACACATAGAGTTATTACTGTCTCTTTGAAGCCCAGATGATGATTTCATAGCTTTTTTTATTCATTGTCTGAAAATATCTGGTTTCAATCGTAGCAGCAAACTGTGATCATGATTTGATTAAAGCTCTTTTTATAAAGGCTTGCTGATTTCTCATTGTCATAAACCTAACTTTATTTCTAGAAATCATCTTAATTGTGCTAATAATCTAATAATCTTTGTGTACTATTTTGCGTCATTTCTTTTTTTTTCTTTTCTATGGAAAGTTGTAATGGGAGTAGATGTCAGCTCAAAGTGGATCTGGTTACGCTGGAAGTTTCTCACCGTTAATAATATAAATATCATGTAAATGTGAAAACTATCTTTTTTGTATCCACTTGCATTTTCAAAATGCATCTTGACTTTTTCCTGATTTCAGGTTACAAGTATTTGCTTTCCTTCCTTCTTCATGCTTAAGTAAGGCAGGCTATTAACTGGGAGACTATATCCTCACGAACATCATAGATGAACTCCACAAGGGTGTGTGCCTCAAGTTCACCGTCATACTCTACAACTTCATCGTCGGTGAAGATGAAGATGCTGTCTGACTCTTCAAGGCCTGGAGAGAAAAAAGACAGTTATTAAGAGGCTGATCTCATGCGACATGTTCTAATGCCGCAGCAAACATAAATCTGGGAAATATGAGTTCCTTGTAAAAAATATTCCCATGCCTTAAAGTTTTTTACGTTATGTCACATCACAAACAGAAACTTCAATGTATTTTATTAGGATACTGCATAATGCATAGCTTAAATGTGCTTAGAAAACCTAACTGTGCGGCACCTTAACATTCAACAAGACCAACAATTTAATGGTTTTGGTTCCTGTGTTAGAATGGCCCAGTCAAAGTCTCAACCTAAGTGGCAAAAATCAGTGTTTTTATGTAGCTCTCTAGACTCTAGAGAAAAAAAATAGAAAATTCAAGATGACATTTCGGTGTGCAGCTGAAATATCATCAATCACAGATTTTTTTTTTCTGTTTACCGATTACATCAATATGAAATATTTTTTAATTTTAAGAAGTACTTATCTAATGCAGAGAAAGGTATTTATTAATATTTTTTACTGTTTCTTAGAGGATAGTTTGATCAATTTATACTGCCACAACCGGTCACATTTATTTTGGTAGTTGTAACAAGAAACAATGTAAAAAGGTTCAAGTGATATAAATGATGTGCAGTGTTGTACATCAGCACCTTCCTAAAATAATGGCCTAAGTCATGTTTTGACAAAAAACAACAACAAAAAAAAAAACATCTTTCTATCAGCGCATTTACCTAATTTCTTTGCAACGACCTTGTCAAGCTTTGCATCAATGAGTCCAACTCCAATATCCTCATCTTCAAACTCATCCAGGACTTGGGCTGCACGCTGCAAAAACAAAACACTCCGTTACCTAAACACATTTCATGAAGAACGCAACCACATATTGAGGAAAAACTGCACTGGGGGAGCTCCACTACCATAAAAGCCTGCTTTTCAAAGAGCTGCTTTGGCACTTTCTAAATCTGTACGAAACATGAACCTCAAGACTGACAGTCAATTCCACCAATGGGCTGTGACCCTCTTGCCTTGAGGAAGTGGTTTAAGGTTGTCCAAGTGCATTTAAAGACTAGAACGCACTTGCTTCATCGCTCGCTCACTAGCTCACGTACACACATGTAAGTGGAGTATGAGATCTTGAGCAGCTGCCTTTAGCGGCATAAATAGTCGGCATAAACAGGTCGCCCTGCAGGTTGTTGAGCAGATGATTCCTTGCATTGCTTTGAGCTCGTCTGTCTGTCGTAGATCAGAAATTGGAAAAGTGGAGCATTTTGAATGACACTGTTGGCACAATTTTGGAGAACATGAATTGTCATTTGGTGATGGGTCGCGATTAAATCATATTACATTATATTACAAATTATATATCTTGCACTAATCCAGTGCCGTCGCCTGCAAAATGTCCTGCCTTTTGCCGTTTCCCCTTACTGACAATAACACCTCATTATGTTGAAATCATTTTCTGTTTCCGAGGAGAAACCCAAGCCTCTAACTCCAGCATCTCCGGTCAAATATAAACCGAGGAGCAACACCAGCCCAGGCGCTATTTTGGTGAAGCGATGCTCAGCACTCGGGGATCCGCTGACAAGTACAGTACTGCAAGTGTCAGTCACAGTGGGGAGCTGAGGTGGCATCACTGAATCCAAAACCCCCAGTGCTGGCCTGCAGCCCTGACCAACCCAACCCCCCACCAAGCGGAGACACCAGAACCTGCTGAGATGATGTGATATGCTAAAGGCAGATGCTCACTTCAATCTCCCTGTTCTTCTTGGTTTTTAATGTCTTGCTTTTAATAATTTACCTTCAACTTTATTTTTTCCTCCATAGTTTATATTTCCTCCATAAATTTCACTGTCAGTTCATGTTTCGGGTGGGTTTAATGCAGACATTCCAGTCATATTTGCATACTTGGAGTGTCTAGAGGCTCATTCGTCACTGTTGACAAATACCTCACCATAATAAAAGAATTATGCCCTTATATTTCCCATTTGGAATTTGAGAGCCATCGAATTTTTTTAAATTACATGTAGGTTGTGAAACGTCCATAAAAGCAGATTTATCTATTTGCCTTTAGCAGTTCTTTAACACGTCTAAGCATCTTCCTAAAATAATGGCCTAAGTAATTTTTTTCCAAAAGTAATCTTTTTTTTTTTTTTTTGCCAAAATCCCTTTGGGAAAAAAAAAAAAAAAAATCACGTAGGCCATTATTTTAGGAAGGTGATGTCATTAAGCATGCACTATGTGATAAAATGTCATAATATCGGCCAGATTCCTTTTTTCTTTTTTTTTGTTATGAATCATAGAAAATATATTTTTTAAAAGAGCGCCAACTCCATCGTAAATCTTGTAAAAGGAAAAACAAGGAAATGTTTTAATGAAATGTCAAATCTGAAAGCTTTGTTAATACTAAATGCCAGCAATGGTATTTTGGGAGTATTTGATGATTGCTGCCTTATAGATCATGTGCAAACTGACTCTATGACCCTTGATAAGCCGTTCTTCAACACCTTGAGAGCTGATGCAGAAGCTTTATGCTGGATGGTGACGTAATGTGGGGAAAACTGCTGAGTCTCCACTTCTGACAGGGGTCCTAATGTTTGACTGGCATGCACAAGCACTCAACGTCATGCACAGTCTTTGGGGAATAAGAAAGAAAGAAACAAAACAAAACAAACAAAACAAGGCAATGTGTAGACTTGTTTTTGTCCCCCACTGCATTTCAATTTTTGCAAATTATGCATACATTCACACCTTTCTTAACTAGAAACGTTGCTTGATTTTGAGCCTTTAAACCCAAAATGAGTTGCAAAGTTAAAAACTCAACCTTTTTAATAGTACTTATTATTTTTTCTGAGTTATGTTAATTCTGGGTCTATTTCCAATTACTCCTCCATATCCATCTCAACCCACCTCGAGGGCCAACTCCTCAGCCTCAAACTGTTTCTGGGCAACGCGGCTGGATCCGGGGTGGTCATGGTAGTACACCACCATAACGTCGTACTTCCTCATCACGGACTTATAGTTCTTGGCGTTCAGGTTGTGTACTCGGTCCTTGCCGTCATATTCGGGGTAGTCCAAGCTCTCCTTGGCCAGTGATTGCCCGCCAAATGACAGCAAGACTGCCACAAGCACCCATGTCCACTTCATGGCTTCTCTCTGAGACGATTTAGATTTCTTTTAATTATCGTACAATTAACTGAGTGGGGTTAAAAAATCTTTTTTCTTTGCTTGCAGAACCCTTTCCAATCCGCGTCACCCAGAAGAGAGCAGGACTAAACTCCTGGATCCACCTTATGACAGACCCCACATGGGAAACTGGCAGTGGGGCACAGGGTACAAGAGGGGCTGGGCTAAGTTTGACATAGGTGTGACGGCGTCCGCCTATGGTGGGGTGTAACTGAGCAGGGGTGAGGTGGTTGGTGGGGTGACAACTTTGTGTGTAGGTGTGTTTAAATGTTAGCTGCATACCTATAAAACTGGGCCAGAGTGACGCGATGAGGGCCCAACTTGTCAAGCGCAGAAAATTTGGAAGACAAAGCTGAAGCTGCTGGGACGAAGTGCAGGCGCTGTGTTTGGACGCTTCTTCTTTTCTTGCCAAAAAAAAAAAAAAAAAAAGGTGCGATAGATTTAGAGCTGGCCGCAAATGTAAGGCACTCTTCTCCCATATTAAGTGAAGGATGAAGTCTTGGATCCCAGCTAAAAATAATGGAAGTAGGACAGAGAGGTCCATATCAGGAGGGGCTACAGTCGGTGTCTAATTTGCTGCTGCTGGCATTGGTGCAGTGCTAAAATGTGGAGCTGGGTCACTCAGGGACAAGAAGAGAAGGGGGGTGGGGGGACAGGGGTCTAGTGAGGCTTCAATGTAAAGATGTCACAAAAATAGATTTTTGCAAGATTCTGACTTTCCCTCCCCAGGTTTTTGTTACCCAAAACAAGCATCCTGTTCATTCTGCCAACTGACCACTTGCTTTACAATCTAATGATGTAGAGGCCACTGGAGATGGCACTGCCTTGCAAAGAAACACAATGAGAAGCATAACGTCAAGAGGAAGGACGAGGGGATTTTTATTTATTTTTTTTGCCAAAAGTGGTTTGTGAAGATGCTCTAATTAGATGAGACCAACATTTAATGTTTTAACCTATATAGTGTAGCATGTGGAATGCTACAAGCGAAGCTCTTCCTGTAGAGGAAGACTAACCATCAGCCACGTGAGAACGTGTTAACAGTGCATAAGTGTCTGGTGGATACATAACGATAAAAGATTTTCACCTTTTGGATGTATTCTGTCTGCAGTATTAAAAACAGTTAGCTGCTAATGTTTGAGGCGACTCGTGGCGCACAAGGAGAACCGTAGGACATAGACCTCGATGATGCCGTCATGATTTCGACTCCCACCCTCGTTTCCCTTGCCAAAGGTCGTCCTCCTTCTCTCCAACTCCTTCCTGTCGGATTGCTCTCAAACTAGTGCCGATAAAAACAACAATACAAAACAAAAAGAACAGTTAATCCCTGATAATATAGTTCAGCCGAGTTAACTATCATTGTCCTAGAATATACTTTGACGGCCTTCCAAATATTCCTGAATTTGTTATTTCTTTTTTATATGTTGAATGTAAAACACAATCTCTGTTCAAGTGTTGAATAAAAGACAGCTGAGTGGAAGGACAGAAACCGTTTGGAGAGACAGGTTAAAAGTTGGAGAAAATTAGAAAGAGTGTGAAATAAGATAAACAATGTTGCAGCGGAAAAAGTTGACACAATGTTCAATTTGATGATTAAATATGGAGTAAAAGTTGAGTTTCTGCTTCTTTTCTCTCAGTGGTGTTTTAACAAAGTTGTGTTCTGCGGTTGATGGTCAGTTAGCTTTTACCTGAATGTTTCTTAGGGCATAAAACTGTCATATTAATGGAAAAACAAATGCCTTGTTAGAATAATAATAATAAAAATCTTGCTTCCCTTTTATTCTGTATTGAAACCCATGCTTGATGTACAAAGCAAGATGGATGGATCTGTGTGTGTGTGATGATGTTTGGCCTGCAGCTGAAACAGCAGCGACTTGAATGGTCTCAGCACCTGTAGAAATTCAAGCTGAAATGTGGTTCTTCGTGTTACTGTAAACATCTAGGGTAGCATGAGTCAGAGGCTAAATGAGAAGAGAGAGGGATTTATGTGTGTGTGTGCGTGTGTGTGTCATTTACACCTCAGGTGGTGACAGATTTCATTACGAGTTTTCTATTCTAATTTCATTAATTGGGCAAAAATCAAATAACATTACAGCTAATTGGTGGGTTAGTATGCTGTGCTGGAATTCACTTATGATCACCATTCTGTACATATATTTTTAAACGTACTTCTAATTTACACTAGAGTTTTACTTACTTAATGTTTTCCTGGTTATATAGTGGTTATGTCTGGAACTGTAGTTCCCTCAGCTGTCCAGTAGAGGGTGTTCTCCAACGTTAAAACACCTGTTGTTTTGACTCAGTTGCTACGAATGACTTCTTAAAACTTGAGGAACATTCCGAAGATGCAAAAGACGATACTTTAAACACGTCCACCTCAAAGGTCAGCATGTTTTCAGCTTTTACTGCTTATCCTGAAATACAGACATATACAATGTGCATAAATCATGGACATGTTATTGAAATGCAAAAACACCTTCGACATTTTTATTTTGCCTTCACTACAAAATTAAGCTACCATAGCCGACAAATGTCTCTGGCTCTCTCAATTTATGACCTAATCAGAGTTAGAGTGACTTTTACCGTAACGTGCTTTTATGACTACTACACCAGACTTTTTATTGAGTAATATTATTATGAAGTGTTTCTGCATACTCTACTCCGCACTGTGAATAATTTCACTCAATAAAGGAAAAATATGCTTTAACCAAAAATGCACCAGACACAAACCTACAGTTTATGTTAAAGTTAAATTTCTTCTTTGACAATGAGCTTCGATGTTCTATGTTATTTTCTATCTGCTGAGCCTGCGATTTGCAGATCAAACAAAGACACTCTTAACTCTCTATATAGTCACTTAAAGTACCTATTCTAACACATATATAGCTAGTATATTAGTTATAAGTTGCATATTTAAACAAAATTTAGGAAAGTGTATTTTTGTTGCTTTTTGTTTTGCTTAAAATGAATCATTTTATAATGCTCCAGATGTTTTATTTTAGTCTTAAAATATCAGAATTTGCAGGTACCTTCGTATTTTTGTCTGTCTCAGTTATTCAGAACTTGATTAGTATTTTTACGAAGTACTTTTTTATTCTTCTTTGATTCTTGGAGGATTACTTTTTACTTTTACTCGACCAAAAATATGTTGAAGTAGACCTACTCTCTTGCTGGCTGCTCTGCCCGTCTCTGGATATAATATATTTATAGTATATATAATTAATGGGAGTTCTAGCCTTTAAAAATTATAGGTTTAATGAATTTCTTGTTCCTAAGTGTTCAAACGTATTAATCACGTGATCAGGAATCGGCGCAGGACAAAGCGCTACGTGGGGGGCGGGGTTATCTTAACTGCTTCCGGTGTGGGCGGGAACCAGCACGGTAAGTTTGATAACACTGCAGGAACATTACGTATCAATAAAACAGTAATTATTTACACTGGAGAGCTGAAACAACCCGCGGAAGGTTTTCCACCCACTGACAAGGGGGCTAAGGTCAGACTTTTGATCTTCAGTCTATGTTAATGCAAATAATAGCTTAAATAGCTTTTTTAACGTCGCTGTCACAGTTACGGAATAGTTGTAGATTGAGCCACCTCGCAATGAGGTTTGACCTGCCAATCCTACCACAAGCAGCGTACTGGAAAGAACCTCACCACGTTAAACCTGCGTTCAAATAAATGAACGAGTGAATGTCAGTGACCTCTAATCACTGCTACTATTACTGCGTTGGTGCCCAGCTCCAGTCCAGGACGGCCAGAGTCAAGGAAAAACAAACAAAAAAGAGTACATTTCAGCTTTTATTTTTAATTATTTCAGTTTTGGTCCTCCATAACTGACTGAGACCTTTTGAGTTAATGTCGAGAAGGTCATTCAGGTGTATCGTCAGCATAGTTTTCTTAAGATGATCTTAAGTGGTGTGATAAGGAGATACAAATGTTTTGAGTTCTTTTTTCTCTTAGTTGGCAATGATATGGCAAGAATGAATCGTATGCATTCATTGTCTTGACAGATGACTTCAGCTGTGGCCAACAGAGCAGTAGGAGCCATTGTTGGATCAGCTGTTGCAGATGCTGCAGGCATAAGTTTTTCCCCTGCTCCAATCCTTAAGAAATAATCAAATACAATTATTGTGGAGGTTCATTTTTTGATATGATTATATGAAAATTGTACGTGTGATTCATCCGCTGCAGCTCAGCCCCTCCACTGGGTGTATGATCTCCAGAAACTGAAGGGGATCTTGGCTCAGGATCCAAACCCGGAGTTCCGTTCCGAGTCGGCCAATCCCTTCTACCGGAGGCAGACGGGCCAGCAGAGCTGCTACGGAGACCAGGCGTATGTGCTGCTGGAGTCCCTTTCAGAGTGTGGAGGTGGGGCTCGCCTATTTTTTATGTCATAATTCGATGTTCTACTTTTAACACTCATGGACTTAAAATGAGAGTAAATACTTTGTATACAGAAGATGGTGATTATTACTAAAAGTTCATTAAGTATTTGAGACAAACTCCTTTTTTGTCACCAGCGTGTGACTTTATAGACGTTTCTTACCAGGTCTGAATGTTGATGATCTGAAGCAGCTGACACTGAAATTCTTTGGACCAGGGTCAGAGTATGACACGCCGGTCAATGATCCGTACCGAGACCGGAATGGTGAGAAATCTGTACACTTAATATGATTATGGGTAACATTTTTAATAAAGTTGCTTTATCAATGTGATACTAATGGACGTTATTTTATTTCCAGGCCCAAGACCTCAGCTGCCGATTGAAGGACCATGGAGACAAGCAAGCTTGAAGAGTTTCTTAAAGAATGTCGATGCGGGCAAAGAGGAGACAGGTAAAGGACATTCACTGGTTGAAGTCTTGATCTTAAGAGGCACGTTGGGTTCAAGCATTTGGTTGTTTTCTTTGCAGGCTGTGAGACGGACTGTCAGATTGACGGCATAGCCAAGCTGGCTCCTATAGTGGCTTTTTACGCCGGACAACCGGACATGCTGGAAAAAGTTGAACAGGCCATCCGAGTCACCCAGAACAACGACGAATGTGTCGCTGAAACTCTGGCGGCCGCAAGGTCTGTACGCCCCCGAGCACCGTTTGATTACTTGAGCTTACTGTCGCGTGTTGAGGGTAGCGTTTCCACCAGACTGTGGGGATTGGTGTGTGTTCAAGTAGCGTGAAAGCTTTCGCGAAGCACCACATCTTAGACGACAAACTGGATTCTTGCCTCAGGTTTCTGGAGCATTTTATCCTGACTGGTCCAGACCCAAATGTGCTGGATGTAGTGCTAAATCAGCTCAGTGACCCCAGCAGAAAGCAGCCACAGGACTTGGACAAAGCAGTGATCGGTGAGTGAACTCTGCAGGCATTGCTGCTTTCTCTCTTGAAGTCACGAGACCGAATCATGGGATTTAAGGCACCATGCTTCCTCATTCTGTGAAAGGTTTGTGCAACAATTTGCCTCAACAAAACCTGTCTGGACGTGAAGATAAAGAGCTGTTTAACATTTGTATTGATTGGTAGTATTCCCTCATTTGGTATCTTATATTTAGGGCTGCGAGTAATGATGATCCCAGTAACTGATTAATCTAACGATTATTTTGACAATCAATGAACTGCATAAACAAATGTGCACATTCTGCAAATTTTTATTTAACCACTTAATCCTTTTTATTCAGTATTAAAACACATTAATATGCAAACTAACAGTTAATACAAATAATTTCTTGAATAAGAAAATAAACATTTTATTGTATAAAATGCAATAACCACATTTCTTTAGTGAATGCTTCGTCATTTGTAGCAAAGGATGCATCTGCAGATAAAAAAACTATCAACAGGGAAAAAGCTCAGATCTTTCTGCTTGACTTATCAATACTTAAATATAATAAATAGGGCTGATCTATTGAGTATCTTTTGGATTAACCGATTAATAACTGAATAGCAAAAGATGTCTGGTAGTAGATTGTTCAGATTTTTACAGAATTTGAACCAAGTAAAAATATGCCACACATCAATACAGTGTAGGGCTAATAAATGTTAGCTAGGTTTTGGATTAACCAGTTAATAATTGGATAGCAAAATGTGTTTAGTAGGCGTTTTTCTTCTTTTTTTCTTTACAGAATTTGAACCAGGTGTAGCTGAAACTACTTGAGTTTTGGTTAGAACTTAATCACAGATAAATATTTTATCTTAAATGCAAACTCCATATTTTTTGTAAAGTTTTGGCTTAATTAGTGCGCTCCAATTAACAATTAATCAGTACCTAAATTTGTTGAGAATTACTTCAATTGCCGATTAATCCGTTTAATCGTTTCAGCCCTATTCATATTCCTCCCATTCTGCGGCTTTCAGGGCACATTCATCAAGTGAAGGAGAATTTGTCGAAGCGTCCACAGGAACTGATCCCCGCTGTGTTTCCCAACACATGAGGTATGTTTAACCAGCTTCCACCAACTTCACTAAACTCCAGCCTGACTCGGATCAGACAAGTAACGGGTGCAATACTCACTGCAGGTTTGCCAGGTGCATTCCAGGCAGCGCTGCATGGAGTCCTGACAGCCGAGCACTTTGAGGCGGCCATCAGAGACACCATGAGCTGTGGAGGGTGCACCTGCAGCAGAGCCTCCTTCATCGGAGCATGCGTTGGAGCCCAGGTGTGACCGTCTCTTAATTCTTCGTTCTAGTCTCTCGTTCTCCCCTGGCTTTTGTCTGATGATTTTTTTTTTCTTTTTTAATGTTTTTGGTTTGGATTTTTCAGATTGGGCTTGAAGGAATCCCAGCTTCGTGGCTTAGCAAAACCTCACGATCCAACTCCGTGCTGGCGCACGCCAAGAAGATCGCCAGCCACCACCTGTAAGATTGCAGTTCGCAGCATGAGGCGGACGAGAGCGTTGTGAAAAACTGTTGGACTTTTGCAGAGCTGCTAATGAAGGCTTTTGTCTAAACTTAGGTGTGACATGAGCCAGATGTTTTTGTCTCTGTAAAAGTTGAACATGTTGAGTTCAGATGTTCCGGAAAAGAGTTTTATTTTTCTTCACCAAAGTCTTTTCTAAGTATTGATTTAAAGCTTGATCAGGAACTGTCTACTATTGTTGAAAATAACTCGTGTAGGCCACCATTCAGTTTTTTTTTTTATTTTTTTTTTTATCTTTGATTTAAGGACATGTAACCAGATTGATTAAATACAACTGTCATTAATTAAAGCTTATTAATGACAATTAATTATTTCTTCAGGTTATTATGTGTAGCCTAACTAAATTAAACTGTGACTACTTAAATCATCAATGTAAACAGAAGAAACCACTGCAGATCTAACTGCAGCTAACTGAGGCTTGAATGAACGACCTTTGATGATGTTAGCTGTACATATTTTTGTCTGTTAGATTTTGCCGTATTTTGTGTGAATTTTCAAATGCCTTATAATAGAGACATGGAAGAAATGTCTGCAAACAGACTTTCTGCTGCAAATCTGTTAACAGTCTTTGTCATTACTGGACATAACATTTCACATAATCAAAAAATCATAGAAATAAACAATATAAATTGATTGATGTCCTACTTGGCCTCACTAAAAGCATGCTTATTAACAATTCTGAGTTTCTCATAAATCCTTTATTGTTACTAGCTAAATATCATATTCATTGTTCCAGGTAGGGAAAGCCATGCTTTGCTGCATTTTACAATGAAATTAACTTGCAGTTTTAGGTGTGACCCAGACAGCAAGAGCAATGGCAGAAAACGTTTGGGCAAACGTAGATGTAAGTGCAATGGCGGAAAATTATTTCTTGTTGGCAAAAATAAAAGTGTTACAGCAGAGCCGCGTGAAGATGAAGAAAGAAAATGAGCAGCTTCAAAAAGCTTGAGGACGAAAATCGAGCGCCTCACTGGTTGCCAAAACAACAATGCAAGCAGCTGGCAAGCAGAAAATGAGATCCTGGTAAATCAAAATGAACATTATAAAAAAAAGATTAGGTCTCTAAATTTCAACTTGGAGGAAGCCAGAGTAACAGTTAAGTGATTGAAAAGTGATTATGATGCCATGGTGAGATTAATTGTGCTCCTTGAACGGACACATAAGACAATAAGACAAAATGCAGAGGCTTCATTGAGAGAGAAGTCCGAAGAACTGGAGAGACTGCAAGCAGAGAATAAAAAGCTCCATGAAGAAATCTTTGATTTGAAGCAAAAACTTCAAAACATTAATTCCAGGGTGGCAGCAAAATCCGAGGATGTCCCTCGGAGTTGGCTCCGGTGGTGGGGGAGGAAGCCGGTCAGACCTGGCAGGCCCAAACGTGTTGTGAGGATCTGCTGGGAACGTCTGGCGGAGTCCCCTGTGAGACGAAGCTTTAACTCCCATCTCTGGCAGAACTTCGAACACATTCCAGGGGAAATGGGGACATTGAGTCTGAGTGGACCATGTTCCGTGCCTTCATTGCCGAGGCGGCTCATCGGAGCTGTGGCCGCAAGGTTGTTGGTGCCTGTCGCGGCGGCAACCCTCAAATCCGTTGGTGGACACCTTCGTTGAGGGATGCTGTCAAACTGAAGATGGAGTCCTATTGGGCCTTTTTGGCCTGTGGGACTCCAGAAGCAGCTGATGGGTACCGGCGGGCGAAGCGGCATGCGGCTCGGGTGGTCGCTGAGGCAAAAACCCGGGTGTGGGAGGAGTTTGGAGAGGCCATGGAGAAAGACTTCTGCACGGCTTCGAGGCGATTCTGATCCACCATCTGGCGTCTGAGGAGGAGGAAGCAGTGCAGCACCAACACTGTTTATAGTTGGGATCGTGTGCTGCTGACCTCAACTTGGGATATTGTGGGCCGGTGGGCGGAATACTTCGAAGACCTCCTCAATCTCACCAACATGCCTTCTGTTGAGGGAGCTGAGCCTGGGGACTCTGGGTTGGGCTCTCCAATCTCTGAACAATAATACTTGTGAATATTACTTGTTATTAATTTGATGTTAAGAGATGAACGTTGTTTTCTGGTAACAAACTGTCACGAAGTATAAATCAGATTTTTACATTTGCATTGAATATTTCATACTATATTCACCACCAATGACAAAAAAAAAACATTTTCATCTTTCTGAAAAGTTCACCAACTGCAGTTCTTAAGTAGTATGACAAACGAGCATAGGAAATCATATGTTTTTTGAACAATAACAATATTTGTTGTTAATCTGTTACTAAGAGTTGAGAGCGTTTTCTGGTAACCTAGTGTCACGAAGTAAACATCTGATTTTTATTTTTACATAATTTTCCAACTGTAAATTTCTTGTGTCTAAGCACATAAGCTGCACATCAAAAGATTTATACTTCTTCACAAAGTAATAAATCAGATTTTTACATTTGAGTTGAATGTCTGTTTTATAATATATTAAAAAAGAATGACCAAAAACAAACAAAAAAAAAAAACACTTTCACTTTTCTGAAAAATTCGCCAACTGCCCAATTCTACTTCAGTAGTATTTCAAAAGAGCAGAAGAAATCTTGTTTTTTGAACAAAAATATTTGTTGTTAATGTGTTGCTAAGAAACCAGCGATTTTTCTAGTAGCGAACTGTCACGAAGTATAAATCAGATTTTTACTTTTGTGTTGAATGTCTGTTTTATATTTTTTGTCATTATTTACTACTAATGAAAAAAAAACAAAAAAAAAAACATTTTCACTTTTCTGAAAAATTCACCAACTGGACAACTACAGTAGTAAGTAATGTAAGTAGTAATTCAAAACAGCAGAGGAAATCTTATGTTTTTGAACAATAACAATACCTGTTAATCTGTTGCTAAGAGATGAGAGTGTTTTCTGGTAACCTAGTGCTATGAAGTAAACATCTGATTTTTACCTTTGCAAAAACAAAAATCAGAAGAGTGCTTTATCTTTAGCAAAACATTAGCAGTAGACTTTTCCCTAAAATAATCTTTTTAGTCATTTTGTTTATTTATTAGTCATGCTTAGCACACTGAATGGAGGAAGTCAATATAAGACAACATGCTGATTATACCCCACATGCCACTGGCAGCATTTAGGCTACCATTAGCATTTTGGCTAATTTGAGCTTATACACAAATTTTAACTTACTGAATGGAGTAAGTCCATGTTGCTCTGAATGCTTGTGACTGTCCACATGTTATTGAGTATGTAACTTACTTTAGCACTGACGCTAATGTTTAGCATCAGAACGATGGGTTCCAAATGACAGGAACACTTTGGCAGGCCATGGTTAAATTTCTTCAGAAATGTTCTATTTATAGGTTATTGTTAATGCGGCTCGTACCGCTGCGTGTCCTCCCACAAAAAAAAAGGTATCAAAACGTGCGGCTCGATCGAGGGCTATTATTTTTCTTGGGGTTTCGAGTAAAAATGGCGACGTAAAAAGTTGGAAACGAGCGAAATTTTTAACTGCCGAAATGCAGAGTGTAACTGAAACCAACTGCCGTCCTATGCTCTCATACTGCTCTCATTCATAGCGGAACACTGAGTTAATACAGAGGAGGGCTGAGCAGGCCGTTAAAAACTACAATGATGGTGGAACACTGAGTTACTACAGAAAGCTGAGCTGGCATTTAGAAATATAGAAATAGCACCATGACGAAACACTTAATACAGAGAAGATGGCAGAAGAGCAAAGGAAGTAAGTACCATATGACTCATGAAACCTGACAACCACATTGGACTGTCGAAATGAGAGCATCACATAAACTACGTCATCAATGTAAACAGAAAAAAACCGCTGCACATATCTACAGTAAAACGACACAACTTACTGGGGCTTGAATGAACCATAAACATAAGAATAGACGCCTCATGGACCGCTCTCGCCTATTGTCGCTGATGAGATTTAGGGCGGCCATCTTGGAGCGGTCCACCACTCCACTCAGCGTGATGTGTTTAGCAGGCACAATTACGTATCAGCGCATTTAATCGATCATAACACGCTTTTTTTTTTTACTTTTTTGTTACTCAGCAGATGAGATTGAGTCCAAAATCCGATGCGAGATTCATCCGTCCTGCAGTGAATCCGTCTCTCTCTAAAGATATCTCCCTCTTCTTCCTCACATCGTGTCTTTAGGAAACCTTCAAAACAAAAACGGGAAGTATCTTACTTTTGACAGAGTGAAAGAATTATAAATACTAGTCTTTACCACCTGTGTAAACTTTGCTGGTGAATGTTATAACACATAATATAAGTTTTATAATATATGTTACATTGTTTCATTTCTAATGTAGGCTATTGTGTCAGATAATCTAAGTCAATGTTAGAGAATAATTAATGTTTTAGATTTACGGAATCTCAGTTAGCCTTCATAGCGGGGCTGAACCCCGGTATTACACTATAGCTAATATTAGCTGGTATCTCGCCGGTGGACATAAATACAGTAAAGTAATATTCTAATCACAATATATACACAATAATATGTCCATCTTACTTGTGAAATGTTGTCTGTGGAGCCCTCGCATCAATAATCCATCGATCAGAACAACAATATCCCTCAGTTCTGAGGCATCTTCTGCTGTTTTGATTGAGCAAAGGAGGAAGGTATACCGCTCCAAGATGGCCGCCGTATTTCCTGCGCCGGAGCAGCCAATGCGGGTCTACTCTTATATTATGTCTATGGAATGAACGACCTTTGATGATGTTAGCTATAGAATTTAGCTTTTCAGTTGTTTTCCTGATGGAAGTTTCAGATTCAGTAATTTATAATAGTCCAGGTTTTTTGCAAATAAAAGCAAATATGTTTTTAAAAACACCCAAATCTTTTCTGTGCATTTTAAAACATATTTTCTTATGTTAGATTTTGCCTTAGTGAGGTTTTTGTGTGAATTTTCTAATACTTTATAGAGACATGGTAAAAACATCTGCTAACAGACTTTTGGCTGCAAATCTGTTACAGCAGTCTTTGTCATTACTGGACATGACAAAGAACATTTCACATACTGTAAATGTATAACATTGTGTGCAAGGAATCCATATGGGGGCCAACTTTTAATGTTATTGAAGTAAATTAGCTATTTGATTTACTCATTTAAGATGTGGACATTTACAGTTATTTAAATCAAGTTGTGAATAACTTTTTTTTAATTTTTATTTTTTACAGCAAATCTGAATGTGTTTTATTTTGCCAGTAATTTTGATGTCCTTGACTTCTGGTTTGATACACCAGTTAGTACTGCACTTCATTTTTACTTTTTATGTGTATTTTGTCTGTTTTACAAACAACAGAGGATTAAAAAGAAGTATTAGTTCGATTGGCAGATTATTTAACTTATGGGAAAAATATCTTGTTAAAAGTATAATCTGTCAGTGGAACTAGAACTTTAAAAAAATAATATTATTAAAAAAGCTTCTTAAAAGTTACTTGTAAGTTAGTTTTGTCTTATTTCACATGTTCTAAAAAAGTAGACCTTTTGTATGATTTCTATATACATTATCAAATATCCATCCATTTTCTTTACACCCTTATCCCTTAGTGAGGTTGGGTTGCTGCCTACCTCCTACGTTCTGGGTGAGAGGTGGGGTACACCCTGGACAGGTTGCTAGTCTGCTGCACGGCAACACAGAGACAAACAACCATGCATACATGGGGGCAATTTGGGGAGGCCAATTTAGCTGACATGTTTTTGGACTGTGGGAGGAAACTGGAGTACCTGGAGAAAGCCCACGCATGCACATGCAGAAAGACCGGGGCCAGGAATTGAACCCAGAACTTTCTTGCTGCAAGGCAACAACTCTACCAACTGCACCACTGTGCAGCACATTATCAAACATATATTATTGTAAAAACAAATCACTTCATACTGAAATTGTGTATTTCAGATATTATAATGACATAGATATGAATATCAAAAAAAAAAAAAGCAGTCCACTGAGGCCTTGGGGCCCCAAGCGGCTGCTTAGTTTGTTTATACCTTGGGCCAGCCCTGGTAAAGAAACATGATAATTTTACAAATATCTTTAAAAGTTGCCTCTCAGGTGTTATTTCAGTCCATTTTCTCATCAATGTGCGAGAGTTTAGAGCGATGCGCTGTCGTAGGTATCTGTGCAATCAGCTTCAATGACAGTTATGTGAGCTGCAGGAGAAAAACTAAATTTCTTGAGGAACATGACGAATTTAAATGTTTTTACATGGCTAATTAAAATCAGCGGGGAGAAAAAAAAGAGTTTTGACGATTATTTTCAATTATTTTCTGTGAAAACAACCGTCAAAACTATTGTTTTCACAGTTTTCTGCCATGCACCTGCGGCACCAAAAAAAAAAAAAAAAGACTGTCCCTTCTCCGCCACCGTAGTTGTTTCTGACGACATAATTGGGCTCCTGGGAGTCAAACATGGCTAATAAAGGGGGAAAACAGAGCCGCTCAAGCTCCGGCTTTACTGGGAGGAAAGGTGCCGGGGAGCAGGAGGAGGAGGAGCAGCCGCTACAGGCCGTTTTAGTCGCTGACAGCTTTAACCGGAGGTTTTTCCCGGTGACCAAGGACCAGCCGCGGGTAGGCAGCGAGCTGTGCTAGCTGACGGTGCTAACACAGGCTAACTGAGTGATGTCCATGCTGAAAGGAGAGATTCAGTCACACAGATGCAAGCTTGTTGTTGGATGTTTACAACAGACACCGGAAGTTTTATTAAGTTTAAGACGTGTTTATATGTAAAAGCAGTTTCATAACTTCTTTACTATGTTCACCCTTTCTTCTAATGTCAGGCTCTGCTGCCGCTGGGAAACGCTGCTATGATCGACTACACCCTGGAGTTCCTCACCTCCACCGGGGTGCAGGAAACCTTCGTGTTCTGCTGCTGGATGGCCAGTAAAATCAAGGCCCACTTATTGTGAGTGTATCCATTGTGTGTGCGTGTGTGCGTGCGTGTCTGTGTGTGTGACTTTTGTTCAAAGCTAAGATGTCGAGATGAACCTGACTCTGTCCTACAGGAAGTCAAAGTGGTGTAGACCCTCCTCTCCTAACACGATCCACATCATCACATCAGAGCTGTACCGTTCCCTTGGTGATGTGCTTCGGGATGTTGATGCAAAGTCTCTGGTGCGCTCTGACTTTGTGTTGGTTTATGGAGATGTGGTGTCCAACATCGACATCAGTCAAGCCCTGCAGCATCACAGGTATGAGACCCGCACCAATGTTGAGCTTAAAATGGATTAAGTGATAAGGGATTACGACTTTTGGGTAATTTTATTTATCTTTTGCTCCGCAGGCATCGGAGACAGATGGACAAGAACATTTCGGTCATGACAATGATCTTTAAGGAGTCCTCGCCGGGTCATAGGTCCCGCTGTGAAGAAGATGATGTCGTCGTGGCGATGGACAGCAAGAGCCAGCAGATTTTACACTACCAGAAAACACAGGGGCTAAAGAAGCTACACTTTCCGATGGTAACTGTCTATAAAAAAAAAAAAAAAACACGATTATTGTGGAGAAATTATCATATTTTTTGAGGATTTTTATATTTTCTAACATTAAATCCTCAAACTTTAAGGTGTTCTATTGTTTGATGTCACAATAGAATACACAATTGTGAAAGGGATGCATATTTTTAAAATGTTTAGCAAAAATGTCATGATTTTTGTTATGCTTAATTGTAATACAGTATAATTCCTCAACCATCCCGTTTTTTTAGTTTTTTTTTTAAATATTTTTTTGTCTTTAATTTCCATCAAAGTAGGTGGCATTGGAAAGGTCTGAAAAAGTTTTAAATTTGACTGTCTGAAACCTGTATCTTGTTTGAAGACTGTGGATTCATGGTGCTTGATTATTTTGTCACATAGCATTTTATACAACATGTTCAGTTTTAAACTCATCCTACCAGAGCTCCTTTTCCTGCCACTTTACTGTCATGCAATGTTGGTCTGTTACATAGAATCCTACTAAAATGCTCTAACGTTTGTGGTTGTGATGATGACACAAGATATCTAAATGTTGAAGGAGAATTGATTCTTTTTGACAAGCTGATTCTGTTTCTCAGAATATTTTCCACAGTGGGAGTGATGAGTTTGAAATCAGGCATGACCTCCTGGACTCCCACATCAGTATCTGCTCTCCGCAGGTCAGTTTTAATCCAGATAGACCCTAATTCTGTGACTGGCTGAGGTAACGTGTGAGCCTTCTTGTTTCCTTTCAGGTTGCTGAACTTTTTACAGATAACTTTGACTACCAAACCAGGGACGATTTCGTCCGAGGAATACTGGTCAACGAAGAGGTGCTGCTCAGGATTTTCACGTTTTATATATATATTTATTTATTTTTTCTTTTCCATAGTACCGTGGCTCTAATTCTTTGTCTCGGGTTACAGATCCTCGGCAATCAGATCCACATGCACGTCACCAAAGACGGCTACGGCGTCCGAGTTTCCAACTTGCTCATGTACGATTCCGTGTCTTCGGACTTTGTGCGTCGATGGTTTTACCCCCTCACGCCGGAGTCCAACTTCACGGACCAGGAGGGACGCAGCTGCACCTACTCTCGCCACAATGTCTACCGGGGATCCGGGGTCAGCCTGGGTCACGGCAGCCAGATGGTGGAAAACGTTCTTATAGGCTGCGACACCAGCATAGGTGCCAACTGCTGCATCTCCAACAGCATCATTGGCGACAACTGCACCATTGGTGAGCTCTCTAAGCAGTATGTCTGGGGAGGAAGAGTTGTGGAGGTTGCGGGGATAAACAGTATATTATTTTCCTGATCCAGGTGACAATGTAACCCTGGACCATGCCTACATCTGGAATGATGTTCACATTGCCAGTAACGTGGCGATCAGACAGTCTGTGGTCTGCGACAAGACCGAGGTCAAAGAGGGCGTGACCCTGAATAAGCAGTGTGTCCTGGCATATAATGTAAGTGAAGATATGTCTGGTCATTGAAATGTAATGACAGGGTTTCCCCCCCAGAAAATACAATTAAAATTAATTAAGTTGTTTACTATTGTCATTCAAGACACTTTTTTGTTTCAAGTGTCCAAACTGTTTTGGCCCTTTATCTGTGACTTGGTACTTTATTTGCTGAAGTTGTCACTGAAGAAACACTTTAACCATTATTTACCATCACGGCTAGTGGTGTGCATAAAAAAAATCTGTAATAGATAAACAAACGATGCTTAGCCTAGTGGGGGAACAAGTAAAGCCTGGAGACCCGCCAGGCTTATAAATGCACTGGGAGAAACCCTGTTTGATGTTTTGAGGAGCCGACGATGCTAAACGACTCCACACATATCTGTGTTAGATCAGTTAAAATAACTAGAGCAGCAGGTTTTTGGTGTTTTATCTTTTTATATTGAGGTTTTACCTCCCAGCCCTACGTATCGGCGATAAATCGTAAATGAACACATTTGTGATGATCGGCGTGAACCGTTTTCCAGGTGGTGATTGGGTCAAACATGTCTCTGCCAGAAGGAACCGTGGTGTCCATGCACCACCCAGACGAGGAAGAGGAGGACGACGCTGATGAGTTCCTCAGTGATGACGCCGAGGTCGGGCAGAGCAAAGACAAAACCAAACAGAAAAGTGTGTATTATTTCCCCATGATGCGCGTGTGTTCTGAAGTAGTTCACATGCAGTGGCATAAAGTGCGTTTTTAACGTGCCTTGCAGTTTTTAACCCAGCGGAGGTTGGAGCAGAGGGGAAAGGTTATGTCTGGAAACCCGGCGGTCTGGATGACACGGAGGAAGAGGAGCTGTCCCAGGGCCTGTGGGGTAGGAGAGCAGCTCTCAGCGTCTCACCCTGGCCGGTCCCAGGATGTTCGTCCTCATGAAGGTTTGCTTTTCGTCGGCCAGGTTTGGTGTTGAACCCAGATCCTGAGAGCGACAGCGAGGACAGTGAACCTGACGGCCCCGATGACCTCATGATTCCCTCACCTGAGATGGACGACGTTAAAGGTGACGTTTATTACACATAATTGAAAAGTATTCAAATGAACTGCAGCTTAAAAAGTACACAGACCTACCAACATTAATTAGCCGGTTTCTGATTTACATCCAATTATGCGGTCAATTAACAGTGAGCAAACAATTTAAAATAGACCAGATACATTTATCATGAGGTTTATGGTTCAAATATATATTCCTGGTCATAAACAGATGAACAAAGAATTATTCCTAAAACCGAACGGTGAAAAACTTGTCTTATAAATTGCTAACCATTGGCATAGTAGCTATCACTAAGCTAAACTTATATTTCCAAGCAAAACAACAGAAAATAACAGCAGCAGAGACACAACTTGCATTGGTCAAAACTGATTTGAAGCAGCTACACCTTCAACCAGCATGCTACTTTTACTCTCCATTTCTTTTCACCAATAGGTGGCGCCTCTGAACTTCATATTAAAAAATGAGAAAACGAAACTTGGGGACCTCTGTCTAAAATAAAACTGCTAACAAATAAGGGTGATGCATATTATATGTTGAAGATTTTACAATAATACCACTGCAGAAGTATTTTCCAAAAATATCTAATTTAAGATGCGTATTTAAATTAGTCTGGAGAAGAGACAGGGGGTTTGGCATGAGAAACATCAGGCATCTGTTACTCTGAAGTCCAGAGAATTATCATTGTGGTTTTCTGTGCTGCAGTCTTCCAGATGGAGGTGATGGGGACTCTGCAGCGAGGTCTGGAGGAGAACATCGGCTGCGACAACCTGGTGCTGGAGATCAACTCTCTCAAGTGAGCCGAACCTCCGAACCTGCTCACAGCCGAGCCGCTTCCTCCACAACCTTTTGTGTATCCTCGCTCTACGTCTGTCTGTCTCCAGGTACGCCTACAACATCAGTCTGAAGGAGGTGATGCAGATATTAACCAGCGTAGTGCTGGAGTACCCCTTCCAGCAGCAGGGCCCCAACCTCACGCCTTCACAATACGTTGCTCTGCTTCTACCTGTATGTATCGCACCGACATTTCTCATCAGTTTTGGTAGAGAACTGTAGTTTTAATTCCCCTTCTTCTCCCTCCCTTTCTATTTAGCTGTTGAAGAAATGGGCACCAGTCTTTAAGAACTATGTGAAGAGAGCCCAGGACCACCTAGACTGCTTAGCTGCCTTTGAGGAACACTTTCTGGAGCAGGAGAGCCACTGGCCTGCTATGGTCAAGGTCAGGACCAAACGGCACGACCAAACAGAGCAACTGATGTTATCATTTAAGCGATGGCCATCCAGTCTGTATGCGTTGTGCTGTTTGCATCTAAGGTCCTCATGAGCATGTACGAGCTAGAGATCCTGGAGGAGGAGATGATACTGCGCTGGTTTTCTCAGGGAGCCACGACAGACGCAAGCAGACGGCTCCGAAAGAACCAGGGGGTGAGTCAGAACTCGGGTCAAGAAAACACTGAGATAACAACTTAGGGCTGGACGATACAGCTGATTGCTAGGTAACCAAAGAGTGAGTCAGTCGATGCCAACAACCATGCTTAGCCAGCTGTGAGAGCTTGAGCAGCTCAAGCTTTTCTTCTGCCTACTTTTTTTTATTATTAAGATCATATTATGATTTACTCCTGAAATGCCCTTTTTGGAAATATTTAAAAGTCACTGCCTCTGTCTTCATCCCCAAACCTTCAGTAAATCAGTATATGTGACCTTGATTTCTGATGTCCATTTCCAGCTTCAGAAGTTCATCCACTGGCTGGAAGAGGCCGAGGAGTCTTCAGAAGAAGATGGGGAGTAACGTGGAGCACTTAGTGATAGTTTTAACTTATGAACTCTTTAGCATACGCTGCCGTGTGACGGATGCAGCAGCTTCAACACCCTGCAGAATCTGCTCTCTGCAGGTAAAGCAAACATCCATTATTATCACAGACATCTAACTCGCGTCCAAAACTCTTGTGATCATAATGCTTGTAAGAATAAAGAACAGGCAGTCAGTCTGCTCAGACTGAAGCGTCACCATTTCTTTTACTTTTCTCTTTCGTTTGGAGTCAAAAAGACTATAAATTAAAACAGTCCTATCGTGTGTCACAAATATCTATCTCTGCAAAAGGACTGAAATCATTTTCCACTGGTAAAATTATTAAGCTTGAATAAGATTCACAGTAAAAATATTGGAATAAATGTATGCTTGGACTGGGCACAACCTTAAAAAGTCTTTTGCTTTTTAAAAATGTAATTTGGCCTTAAATATGTCAATAACAGGCCTTACATTTTGTTGTGGCAGGACTATTTAATTCTGCCTGGGAAAAATTTGAGTACTCAGACATCTTGACTTTGTTCTTTTTGACTCAAAGTGGTTGAGGCGACCTCTAGCTAGCTAGTTAGGCTAACTAACTAGCTAGGCTAGCTAGCTACGCTAGTTAAGCCTACTTAGACCTTTGTTGCATTGCAAATTCATCTCCAGGGATGAATTTATAAGTTTTTCGTTTTTGAATCCAAACCTTAATTTAAAAGTTTTTAATTAAAGTTAAATGTGAAGTTTTAATGTTTTTAATGACTTAAATTTGACTTACTGAAACCTGTAGATACGCTTTGGAGCAGAAAAAGCTGCAAAAACATTTTCACCAAAATTTATTTAAAGGTACACCTTTATTAGACGAAAAACTTGTTTCCTTGATTAAAAAGCAGTAAAAATGTCCCAAAAATAATGCAACTAAAAGCTTGTGTTGCTTCACATCAATTAGTATGTTCACATTATGTCCTTCGGTAGTCACTAATCATAGCACTAACTGTCATTAAGGTCAAAAGCTTTGAATTGGTCCACTTGTGCTTTAAAATCTTTAAAATACGTTTCGGTGTTGCGGTTAATAGGAATATAAAGCATGAATGGTGGCTGTTTTTTTTGGTCTTTTCTAAGTGGAAACTTTAGGCACAGTTTTAAACCAGGAGGTCTGCGCCTATCTGGGTCTGTCGTCCGGTTTTCCGAACGCTTTGTACAAGATGCCGGCGAACAGAGAAGCCGCGGTGAGGCCGGTCACAGCCGACAGCGTCTTCCACATGCTGGCCGAAGCCTCGTGTCTGTCCATGAAGCTCCTGTAGTCGCTGGGCAGCAGGATGTAGCTGCGTCCGTCCTGCGGGGCCCGCAGGCTGACCACCCGGCCTCCCTCCAGCACCACCTCTCCGAGCCCCGTCAGGCTGCTTCCCACACGCAGCATCTGTTCGCTCTCCACCATGGCCACGGGTTTCTCGCCACTCAGACCCTGCGCCACCATCTCCGCCAGACCCTCCTGAGCGTGTCTCATTTTGGAGTAAACCCTCTCCATGTAGCACCCCGAGGCCTCCAGGGGGTTCTGCACCTTCACGTGAACGTCGGCGATGTAAGAACCGGGCTGGACTAAACTGAAGGGGACGGAGTTGTTGGTCTCGTTCTTGTTGATTGTCCGGGAGTTCCTGAAATAGAAGCTGTTATAAATGACTGATATTTACACTTAAGTGACATTTAGTTTGATGGACAAATTGAATATAATGAGGAATTGTGAAGCGGAAGGAAAATTACATTACATTACAAATTACACATTAAAGTCACAAAAATGACTGCAATGACTTAAAAGAGACATTGTAGTTTTAGCTTTCTTGTTCATTAAAACCTAGAAAAAAACATAGAAGCAACATTCAAGTCTCTTCACAGATCCACAGCTCAGGTGGGAAAGTCTGAGAGTACAAGAAAAGGCAATGAACTCCTAAGAAATACCATTGCGCGCCACACTGAATACTTCAGTTCTGCTGTGAAACACGGTGGTGACAGCATCATGCTTCCTCTGATACAGCAGAGGTTTTGTTTTCCAGCTGCGCTACAGTGGAATGACTTGGGCGAAAACGTATGCATGTGTGGCAGAATAACCCAGACCAAATTTAGAATCTGTCGCAACACTTGGAAATAAATGTTCTCGGATGCCTTCAGCCTTAGTTGCCTGAGTTTGAGATATTTTCCAAAGAATGGAGGAAGCTGCTGTAAAGTATTTTTACAAGTATTGTAGTACAATTGTGCTAGCCTGGTTTCTTCGTTCAGACAGTCTGGAACCATCAGCTATTGAGAAACAATTGCTTCCTGGAGGTGTTTGTTGAAGTTTTACATTTTTCCCAATTGCTAAACATTTGGTTGTGAGGGATACAATGTGCCGGTTTGACACTATGAAGTTTACCTAAAATTGCCTGCTCTGTATGCAACCACTGCAAAGAGTGCCGAGCTGAACGAGGTGGCTGTTAATGTTGATTCGATATGTGGAAGTGTGACCTATAGAGACTTAACAGCTTCGTTCACTTCCTCCACTGCCATCGATAAAACTACAGGCAGACTACAATTCTAAAACTGTGCAGAAAATCACAACTTCTACTGTCTGCTGATTGGCTCGGTTGAAATTGTACCTAAGAAATCCAACTTAATGGGAGAAAGCCCAGACAGAGCACTGAAAGGAGATGACAATCAAACAGCAATGGCCAGACTACATTTATGCTCTCCTTAAAATCCGCTGAAAGATGTAGTTACAACAGAATATTCAAATTATCAACCTTTGTGAGCGAGTTATAGTTACCAAGTCCTGGTGACATGGCTCCAGTATTTCCAGTGCTCTTCCACTACAACCTTCTGAATCACACCATGGCATCGAGGGACAAATTTGCTTTGCAGGACCTCCCCATCAGCCTGAACAACGCCTTCACACAGACAGACAGAAAACTGAAAGTCTTCAAAAACTTCACATTGTACAAAAGTATAATTATAATAATAATAGAGACGGGTTTCTACCTTCAACAGCAACATACTGGAGTCGTTTGTGCGAAGATGCGTTCAGCACTTTAAGTAAATGGTCATCAGGTTTGAAAACTGGGATTTTCTAAAAAATGAGAACAAATTTCAGTCGCCATGAAACAAGGCACAGCTACCTTATAGATTCACAACAGAGGCCAAACTTGCCTTGAGCAGTTTTATCTCCTCCTTCTTTCCCCGATAGAGGTTATAAAACAAACCGGAGAAGGCAATGCTGGTGCCCATTCCGATCAAAACCAAGGGGTGTGGAGAAGAGTCACCCATAGCTGAAAACCTGGAAAGTGAAACAGTTTATAACAACCTGCATGGCAAAGCAGAGAAAATGCTGAGGATGGCAGTGTTGAAACATGAGTTTAAAACGGATCAATTACATTGTATTTTAGTTTCAAACTGGATAAGTTAAAAACAAACCTTTATCTAATAAAACCGAAGGGTAAAGGAGTCACATAAACGTGCTGGAGCAACAGAAAACGAAACAAAGGCTTAGTTTGTAGTTTCAATTCCTTGTTTTCTTGATGGCGTCACAACTACTCAACCAATAGAATTCCAGCTGTACTTCTCTTGTCCAGCAGGTGGCAGCAGCGACGTGAGAAGTCGTTCAATTTTCATTCACTTAATCCCGTTTCAAGGATAAGTAATCGGGTACTTTGTAACAATTTGGCTCTGCACTGTCTAAAATCAGTGTTTGATATAATATGGATTATTTAAACAGTAATGCGTCATAATATAATATTTTTCTATATATGATTAAACATTTCTAGTGTCTGTCCATTTGTTTTTAACCTACAAAGTCCTGCAATACTCTAATTTATGATTATTGAAATGTTAATTGATTTCAGTAACTGCTTACTAAGTGAAACACATAATGGAGAAGAATAACGCCCAGAATGATATTCTCCAACCTTTATTTCTGTTAATTATGATTATTATTCACAGCTAATGAAAACATGACAAGATTATAAAATTACATCAGACTCATAATCGTAATAATAACAATAATAATAAAAATAAATAATTCTAGTACAGACATCTATTCTTAATGAAAATGATTTATTACTTGATCCTTTTAATTAAGTAAAAAAAATGCTTCTCATGAATAATATAACCTGGCAAATTTCTAACTATTTGCAAAGTTATATATAAAAAGTCTAAAGGTGCAAGAGTTGTTCTTTTTGTCTAATTTAAGTTATTTTAATTAACTCTCTGATGTTCTGCCTTGTACTCATTGCTCTGGGAAGACGACCACTACTCCATGTTAGCTTTGTGTGTTTTCTGCTTCTTGTGGTGGTGTGTTACAGAGTAAACCTGCCAGCATGAATGATGCATTTACGACTGGGATCATTTCTAAACTGAGTAATGATGCATTTATTTTTTTATATTTCCTTCAGCTTTTCTGACAGACATATGAGTGTTTCTAAAGCACTCGTGTAGATTTGAACTGTAAGTATTTTTCTCATTGACACCATCTGGCTCATTTGCTTCAATACAAAATGATTTATCTTATTTTATTTTATTTTTTCAGTTTTCCCCTTTTTTTGTGGAAAATATAAAATTACCACATTTGCAGTTCACCTGCATGTTCAAATCGTTCACGCCGAACAAAAAAAAAAGAAAGTGTCACAAATGTGGGCTGAAAAGCTTTGAAGTGCTCATGGCTGCTGAAGCGTATAATTAAGAGTTACAGATCCTTCCTCAATAGCAGGCTTTCCAGACAAAGCTTGAGTGAATTTTGAGTCTGAATGAGACCGAATGCTGCAATTTCCTTCGCTATGGTAACCTGGGCCGCCAATTTGAGCTTATCAAACTGACTTTTAAAGATAATTACATGCTATACATAAAGACATGCTTTGATATATTCAAATCAGATAATTCAGAAGCATTAGCTTGGTTAGCAGTAACACTGTCCAGAAACTGTCCAGAAAGGATTTAGGATTCACTTTGCTGTTCACTTTACTTTGAGTAAAACAATATTTTTTTTGCTCTCCCATCAACTACAGCATCTTGAAGTCTTCAAAGAGTGATAGCAACTCCAGACCATCACACTACCTCCACCACATTCAATCTCCTTTTTCTGAAACCTTCTGTTTGTTTTGCACCTGACATAACGAGAAAAACGGCTTCACTTTAGTCTACAGAATATTTTCCCAAATTTCATCAAGATATTTTTAAGCGAAAGGTAAGACGAACCTTTCTGCTTTTATTTTTAATCAACTTGGAGCTGCAACTAGATCCCTTTTTTTATTTTTATATGAAGCTATTTCTGGAATTCTGCTCATCATGGCTGAGAAGGTGACGTTCATGTTATACTTTTGTCATTTTCTGAGACGGATTTGGCTCTTTAGAAATAACGGCTCATTCCAGATGCTTCATGTAAGCTGGCTGTATCCATTCCAACACCAGTTCTCGTGTTTATTTAATTTCTCTTTGGGATCAATAAAGTATTTTTTGCTTTTTCAATTGAATTCAATGTGTATTTGGGATGATGTCCTTGTTGGCACACGCAAGTTTCAAAGTATCTGTTGAATTGAAATGAAAGTGAAGAATTAAGAATGAATCGTTTGTCTGTAGGTTTGCTTTGTCCAAGGCACAGGAACCGCTTGCAGCAGATTAACCCCATTAACATAATGCTGCTACCGCTAGCCCTGAAAGTTGGACGCTTCGCCCTGACTCCTTCAAACACTTGGTAGCATTTTGGCCATATTTGATTTTTGTCGACTTTGAGGTTTAGTACAGAAGGCAAGTCACTTGCCTATGTGAGGGGTTGCAAATTTAAATTTTGCTATTCTTACTGTTTGGGTCAGATGGTTAAAACATTTGGGTGTTTCAACCGGACCATGAACCTGAACACATATCCACAGATGTTCTGGAATGGGTAAAACAGGTTAACCATAAGTTTTTGGAAAACATGGATTTCCCTTGTATAAAAAAACAAACAAACAAAGAACATCTCATTTAAATGGACTCTACTAATCATGCCAAAAAAGTTAAAAATATCCAGCCAGGATTGCATTAGAAGTTTGTTGATCGTTACAGAAAGCGTGTGATGGATGTGCATCTTCTTAAAAGGCATTGGAATAAATATTTGTATGAGTGTAAGTTTATATTTGCATCTCTATAATGTTGACCAGGTGTGGATTAGAAACAAATTACAATAATTTCAAACCTTTCACTTAAAATACCATATCTATGACTCATTAAAGCTGACTCAATGCTAACTGTTAGCTGTTGTCTCACATCAAACTGAATGTTTTGTATAATTTCAGGAGACTGATGTTTACCTTAGAGAGGCAGGCCCAGAACACACATGCTCTCAACTCTGAAGCAGCTAATCCTCTGATTGCTTTTCACTCTGGCAGATTAGCGGTGACCAGTGCGATCTCGCCATTAATCACAGAGTGAAGTGTCAGACTCAGCCAGCTTCCTTATTCTCTGCTTCCCAATGTGTGCTGAGCACAAATCTGCTTCTCTCTCTTGGCAAACATCGCCTGCTTGTAACCACACACCTGCCGTACACAGACATTAGAAGAAATTATGGCACCCAGTGACATGTTCATTTCTTTTCTAAAAGAAAATCAAGATCAATGTTTTTTATGTTCCAAACATTAAAAGCATTTCCTGTAACAGTTACAAAAGGTTCAAAAGCTATTTTACTTGGTTTTAATTGTGTAGTTATACAATTTGATGGGGGTTTTTTTCAGTATTGCTAACATTTGGGCTGGACTTGGAAGAATAAGGGTCCGTGGGCTTTAATTTACATAAAACAAAAATCTTTTACCCATATAAATTACAAAACAGTAATAGGTAGGTCTACATATTTGCAGGTACGAATTGATAGATGGTTGCTTTAAAACGTGGCACATGGCTACATGTCGGTCTAAAGAAATATCCTAAATTAGACCTATTGGAGTACAGTTTCAATTCAGGAAAATCCAACAATATTTTAATAAAACACCACATGCAAAATGAACCCATGGCTTTGTGTATACTATAATATGAACATGTACAGTATGTACAAAAAAATATTTCTTTGGGCCACCCCAAAACTTAGAGCCCTGGGCAACTGCCTCTGTAAGCAATTTTTAAAATCTGGCTTAGCTAATGTTGGCACCAATCAACCAACCTGGGAGGAAGTCAGAGTACCTAGAGAGAACAAGCAAGCAGGAAGACATTTTGAACCCATGACCTTCTTAATGCAATAAAAGACTGCCCCACTCGTCCTTATACGCCGAGAAGTCACACAAGCTGTCACAGGGTGTCAGAGTTGACTCCTATTAACACAGATTAAATAACACAGGAAAGACATGAGAAAGTTAGATTCTGAATACTCGTGAGGAGAACAGACAGAGATGTAATTTCAGTTACAAATCTCCTACCGCTCTGAAAGCACATTTGCCTGCACCTCTCTTTTTATTGTCTTTAGGATTCCTAATCACAGAGAGCGCTGTAACTCTAAAGGGAAAACATTTCACACAATTACAGCGCCAATGATTATCACTAACTAACAACACAATCTATCTTAATGTGGATTATCTAGTTCCTGACACAGGGTCAAACAGAGCAAGTTGTACGTCTTCACAGCGATGGTTTTACGGCTATCTAACAGGTCAAAAAGCAGGGCATTCTGTAACGAGCTGCTGTCACTGCTCTTCTTCAGAGAGGCCCTCTGAGAAAAGAAATCAGAGTGATTAACAATACTGGAACATTTCTTAAAAGACATGATTAAACAAATAAGTGTACATAAAGCAAGAATATTATAAAGGTATAACAACATTTGATAATAATAATACAATTTACCTAACACAGGGTGTCCTAATTTTTTCTACATGCCTTTATGTGAACCAACACTTTTCCCTGTCCTCTGCATGCCACTCTCACACAACGTTTCCACTCCTGTTCCACGACAGAAAAGAGTCACCGAGACTGAAAATGTAAATTCTCTCACTGAAGCAGATTACTGCGTTTCTGGCTATCAGCTCCACAGAAATAGAAGCAAATCTTGAGGGATATCTCTGACTCCACGGGTTTTCATAGCGTAGAGGGGAGGCGAAGAAAGAGACTGCGGTGCATTAAATAATTTCAGTTCTCGCAAAGCCTTCTCTGTCGCTTCATAACGCCTCATTGTGATTCAGGTGTTGCTTCCTCTCCGGTACATCTGTCCTTGACAGCTCACTGAAAGGAGTAATGGCATTCGAATGGATGACGTCGATTTGCCCATTGTTGGAAGGCCTTTTAAGTAAGGAGTATGAAACTTTGCAGCTGCAAAACTGCGTCAAACAGAAGAAAAGACAAAACAACCCCCCCAATTCCCACCAAAACAAAAAACAAAAAAACTGATGGCCACAGAGGAGACAGTAAGTTACCTGACTGGAAAACAGCTGTGAAGCATCTATGGAGGAATGCAGGGGCTTTACTTAAGGATTCCCACAAGACAGGGCAATAAATTGGGGCAAAATAGATTCTTGGGGTTTACAAATAAATGTTCTTATTTCAAAAGCAAAGGGAAAAATATCCAATAATCCTTTATCCAAGAACTAATAACGTTAAATCATCTTCTTGAGGCTTTCTTTCAACAGTGGCTTTTGTTGTACTGTGCCTCCACAAAGGACAGATTTCTGCATTGACTCGCTCCCTTAGTTCAAAACCAAACTTCAAACTCCTTTTCATATAGTCCCAGTAATGCTTACTTTTACTAAGTTGCAAATTTTTTTGTTGTTTGTTTTTTAGTCAGCTGTCTTACCGATTTTAACTTGTTCTGTACAATATCCTTGTGTTTTGATTTATTTTCAATTTCAGACAGTGGAAAAAAGAATTGCTACATTAATGCTCAAGGTTTGGGATGCTATTTTATGTTCTAACTCTGATTCATCCCAGTCAAATTTAAGACTTTTTAAGGCTCCTTTTTAATGCTAGCTTGAATGATACTGTGTTTAAGAGCAACAATCGGGATTGTCTGGGATAACTTACTACATTACAATCAAGCATAACTAAAACCGTGAGTCTTTTTTTGCGTTTCTTACACTGCATCGCTACAACTTTAATCCCCACAGTTTCAAGTTTAAAAAGCTTCTTTTTTGTCACACAGCTTTGCATGGGCTAGCAGCAAAAGAGAGTCAGTGAACGTCATCCAGCCAACTGCCGATAAATTTGCATTTCTTCATGATAGAGGCAAAAATGCTGGCTAGCAGGCTGTGTATCCTCAACCGAAAAGTCACTAAAACAGAATTAAAATGTTTGCATGCAGCTCAAACTTTTGCCTGACAGCAAATACCCATGAGGGGGAAAAAAGTACATTAAGTATACCTGCCTCTACAAAATGTAAGACCTGTGATTAACAAATTAAAGAACAACTTGATTAAAAATAAATAAATGAATAAATTTAAGACATGCGCAGACAGCCTTTTGACACTTCGTCACAACTTTTCTCCCTGCCCAGCCCTTTCTCTTTATGAAAATGTTTACAGAAACGCTGGACTTGTTCTGAGGTGGGCTCTATTTAACAGTTAGGGGAGTTTTAAGAAAATTTGTTGCAAACTGTTTTATTTAGAGGGTTCCAGACCAAATCTAAAAATATATTTGTCATGTTATAACAAACCTTATAACATGACAAAAAGGTAGTGGTGGGGGGGAATCGATGGTAGGAAACCTTCTATATTTGACATAGCAATCAATTATTCTTGAGAATAGGGACAAAATGGGTTTTAATTTTCCCAATTTTTTATTATTATTTCT
>NW_015116366.1:37074-38505 GCF_001443285.1 Poecilia latipinna | reverse complement strand
TGTGTGTGTGTGTGTGTGTCTGTGTCTGTGTGTGTACAGGCAGCTGTAGATGCTGCCAACTCATCACTTTGGACTTGAACCTTGAGTAATGTTACAGATATATAAAGTCATATCAGCTGATATGACTCTCTTTATTCCCAAAGAGAATAAAATGTGATGGAAAAAAAGACCAAAGGAAAAGAGAAAACAGTTGATCAAGCAAGAAAAGAAAGAAACAAAAGCATGGTTAGACAACAGACTAAAATGGAAGATGGAAAGAAGAGAAAATGGAAGCAAAGGAGGCAAAATAAACAGGATGGAGGAAGAGAGTGTATTTTATCACCCCAGAGGCAGCAGCTTTCCATTGATAAGAGACAGAAAATAGGCAGCAACTGGTAATTGTTTCGCACAAGCAAGTCCCAAAGGCTTCATGGCAAGAAATCAGCATAAAAACATAATTAAAAAGTTACTGTGAATGGCTGATCCACTCAGCCTGCTTATTTGTGTGATAGGAATAGTTTGAAAGGAACTAAGATTGAGGGGGAGAGAAACTGGCAATGGCGCTGTAGGCTAAACATATGGAAGCTGAGCTACTCACAGCCCCTCAGCCAAATGACACAGGATGTCAAATATGAAGAAGATCCAGAGCGGATGGCAGAATCGCCACATCTTACAGAATTTCTGGAGTTAAGCACATCAATCTGTTCATGTACTCATCTAAAGACATTCTCATAAACACACTAAATAAAGTAACTCTTTCAACTGTTTCTGTGGAAAAGCTGGTTTGTATGCAATGGTTCAGAGAAAAATCTGTCATTAGTGGTCCGAGTACATGTTTAGACTAAAGAAAGAAAGACCTCTGAGGTACACCATGGGTTTACATGTAGATTTTCTATCTGGACAAACCCAGGTAAGACTATGGGAAAAAAAAACTTGTTTCCCCTCATTTATCCCATATGGGGCCCAGCAAGATATGCTGGATGGGTTTATAACATTTTTTGACACAATTATGGGTCATCAGTAGTTCAAGGATTTTTTTATTGTCATACCAGTTTGCATTTGCTTGCTTGTGGTACGAAATTCAGACTCTGGTTCAAATGCGTATTTAAACATTTAGGTTAGATCCTGTTTTAGGTGTGTAATAGGTGGCCTTGAAAAATACACAAAAAATGTTTCTTTGAAAATAATCATCTATAAGGATTAGATTAAAAAAATGAATGAGGCAGATAATCAACAGAAAAATAAACCTGTTTGAGAAGATCAATAAGTATGTTAGCCTATTCTTTAATACCCTTTATTGCACCATAAACACAAATAGCCAAGCTGAAACCACTAACAGGGTTTTGCCTTGAGTTTATATTACATTCATAGCAGAAATAACTAAATGTGGAGAGGAAGTGGAACCGTCAGATAAGGCTTCTGCATGTTGGTGTTCCCGCTAAATCCTGAATA
>NW_015116366.1:24063-32754 GCF_001443285.1 Poecilia latipinna | reverse complement strand
CCCCCAGACCCAAAAAAATTTCCCCTTTTTTTTTTTTTTTTTTTTTTTTTTACATACAGTGGTCCCCACTGGTCTACAGGAACAGCCTTTGCAAACTACTGTAGATAACTGAATATGTTGTTGCACTAGGCTGGGATAAAATGGTGTCTGGTGAACTATGAAGCCTTAGGGCCACTTCACTTTGTTTGATCTCAAAATAAAATGAAGAAAAGTCAGCTGCTATCGTCAACATAAACCATCTTCATACACCAAACTGTAGCTTAGCGGACCCAGGAGGGCGTGGGGGGAAATCACTGCCCTGAACAAACCTGTCGGTCCTTCAATGCTCCACCTCACTTCACAACCACACAGCTAGACAACCCAGAACCCTCATTCCTCCCGGATCTCTTCTCAACCTGCCACCAGTGAGCTCCTTCTGCCTCCATTACCACAGCTTCTTGACCCCAGCACCATCTCCACTCCTCCCTCCCAGGGCACTGAGAAGCCCAAACCAACCCATCTACACATTCCCTTCATGCTCCCTGACAATACTGTCATGTTGACCCACATGCAGAATCACTAGAACACAATGGCTAAGGATGGAGGTTTATGTCCAACATTTACATCTAATCAAAATGTGTATACGATAAACTGATTCTACTCCAGTCTGGAGAGAGGAGAGACAAGTTAGGTGGAGATGACAGAGGAGGTGGAGTAGCTGATTGGTGCAAGGAGAGCTTACACCAATCAGCTACCTCCAGAGTTGGCGTCTGGAGGTTTGAGGTGTGGTTGGTTCTGAGTCCTGAATGGTCTTGATCTGCATCTGGAGATCAGGGGGCAGGTGAGAGCTGAGAGCAGAGTAACTACAAGCTGAGAGAATATTTCCTCAGGTGAATAGTGAAGAAGACTACAGGAGCAGCAGAAGAAGATAGGATGACTGGAGATGGTCACTAATACTTTCACAGTGTGATCCCCAGGGCCGGAGAGAGGCTGGAGTCTACCGTCCTTTTCTTTCAAATGTCTTTTTATTGATTATTATCAAACAAATCCCTAGACACCATCCCCAGGCTACCATCAAGGTAACTCATCCTGCAGAGAGTGAGGGCTCAGCCATATCACTGGCAGAGCGCCCAGCAGAGATCTTCTCTGAAAAAGATCTCCCACTAACAACTTTATCAGCTTTGGTTATGTGAAAAAGCTGGAATAGTTTTTTTCACATAACCAAACCATAACTATACAACAGCTGTTAGTCGATAACAGTTTAACTGTTGGGGGATTCGGGCCAAACCGTATTGATGCCTAGGGCACCATAATGGCTAAAGCTGGATTTGCCTCAACGGCGGCAGCCTTTGAGCTCAATAAACCACATCTAGTTTGGAATTAAAGCAGTGCTTTAGAAAAGTTCAGCTCTACCGATGGAAATAACAAAACCCTCAGTAATTCATCTCAAGAAAGGCAGTAGGTTTGTACAGATGAATTCAGGAAAAAATATATATTTCGGAAGGTAGTTGGGTGAAGTAGTTGGGTGTTATTTAGGTGAGTTAGACAGCAGTATTGGCACAGAGCAGCTGAATGAACAGACCTTGACGAAACAGTGATGGACAGAAACTGGACCAAAGGGTCGGGTAGGAATCATAAAGGCTTGGCTTCACTAAAAGCTCTTTTTGTGGTTGTCTTTCTGACCTGTCTTAAACCAAATCCAGTCAAAGCAATGACCATGACAACAGTTTCTGAGAAGTAAGGAATAACTGCACTCTGAAGAGAAGACAAAAGCACAAAGCTTTTCTTTTGTTTTCTTTAAATGACATTAATTGCATTTAATTCCAGAGAAAGTAGCTCTATGCTTAAAGTGAAAAAACAGGTCTTTACAATTTTATTTCTGGAGGTGAACATCAAATTGCCGTAAGTGCAGGCATGTTTTGAGTAGGAGCGATCTGACGGTGTAGTTCTTGAAGTGTTAGAGACAAACAGAAATCCAGTTCAAAGCAGCTTTTAAACATTTTTGGGGGGCATTTGTGTTTCAATCTAGTCTGCTCTCTCACTAGCTGATGCTGGATTAAGAGACCAATATGTTCAAAGCTTTGCAACACTCACTGCCTTGGATTAATACGCAATGACACACACACATGCACGCACACACACATTTACTCAAAGTATTTTCATTCAGAAGCAGCTCTTCCATCCCTGTCAGTCCTCTGACACCACAGCGTTCCACATAGCAGACCAAAGCACAGCCAACGTCTCTGCAAATGTAGCGCTCACTTGAAACACATGCTCTCTGTCTAGCTCTCACTCACAGAGATCTGTACTGTATGTTCCAGCACGTTTCTGAGCTTACAGTGAAAATACCTTCAGCCTGCTCTGACACTAAGAAAACATCCATCTGATTTCAGCCAATTTACAAGCAGTCACATGTAGAATAAAGTGCATACTTCCTCACCATTTCACATCCTGAGCTCCACTTTTATTACGTTTCCTTCAAATAAACTCAGTGCACCTCTGGAATATGCTATCAGGTAATAGCATATCAGGTAATAGCATATTACCCGATAGTCAGTCTCACTTTCATCTTGTGAAAAAGAAAACAGACGTGAATCAGTGTTACAAAGCCTTGAAAGTGTGAGTCGAACCATAATTAGTTTCAAGATTATGCTTCATGTGATCCAACAAAAGTATCAGTCATATAAAAACAAAAGAGATTTCATATAACCCAATTTAACATTAAAACATTCAGTATGTCATTATGTATGATGTTTTATTTTAAGGCAGAATTGCCTGTTTGATCCATGATGTTTTTGGTCAGATCACAAACTAATGTATAAAAGAAGTCTGAACTTGATTTTTACTAGACTGAAGGAATATCCTGGAATGGTGACATTCCTAATGGCCCCTCATTTCTTCCCACTGTCACGCTGAGACTAACATTTCCCCATGGATGGTTTTAATGTTAGTCTCCTCTAAAGCTGGGTATGCCGACAAGTCAATTATATTTCAAGTCATTGAAGCAGCAATTCTCTTATCAGTGTCCTGTCAGCTTTGATCCAAGGGCAGGCTGTGCTTGATAAACAGGCTTGTGTAATGGTTCTGACATCCGAAGTGAAACTCATCACACCTCCAAGCTGCAGTCTGAAGCCACACTGAGGAAAAGCAGGTAAAAACATTTTCATGTGCGTGAAAATGTGCAACACACCTTCATCTGGAGCCCAAACTTTTGAGGACTTGGAAACTAGGAAATGTCAATCGCACTAATGCATGACTCCAATTCGAGAGCCTCTGACTGAATAGGGACTTTTTGAAAACACTTGTTGATGAAATAGAAAAAGCAACCAAATTAACAATAAAAATCCCTGTTAGATTGTGTATAGCTGCTTGTTTGAAAAAAGACAAGCCAGCTCATAGAGGAATGAATGGGCCGGCTTCATTCCGGCCCATTCATTGAATGGGCCGGAATGATGCCTGTTTCTACAGTCGCATCAGAAAAAACTACAAGTCCATCATCCCTTGCTCCAGGTCAGCCTTTCCTCCATGGCAGAGCCAGAAAATAATAACGGTACTTAATATCAAGAGAAAATACATCCAATAGTATGTCAATCATTTCATTCGACTCTGATCCAGAGTGGCATGGCATTGTGGGAGATGTAGTCAGGGAAAAGGCTTTAGCCACTCAACCTCTCATTTTGTTTATTGATCAGCACTGATTGGATGTGTAAAAATGATTAGAAAAGCAATTTTGTTTATTATATCTATATTTTTTATCTCAATCTGAACTTACAAATTGCTTTATGTTTTTTATTTATTTCACTGTTCTTACTGGTTTTAGTAAAAAGGCTCCATTGGATAGAAAACTAAATACTATTCACTGTGTGAATGCAGCTGTGTAGTACAAGTCATGGATGCGTCTCAAGAGCAGAAAGTGAAGATCACAATATAACCACTTCCAAAACCTAAGCACTGCTATAAAGCTCATCAGTCGTTGCTCATTTTTTCTCTTGTTCTTTGTTGTTGGTAGATTTGAAACCAAGGCTTTCTTTGACAGTGGCACCCTGCATCCAGATTGTGGTTTGAAAAACTCACCACTTTCACATCTCCAAGCAATCAGAATTAAGGCTGGGTGTAATTTAGAGGTGGGCACCTCAGTCTCCTCCTGAACGGAGAAAGTGTATATACACATGTCCAGAGAAAAAAACCCACTAGTAGCAAAGAAACTTGTAAAAGTGCAGAATAAAATACGTACTCTGGACCCTGGTCTGTTCGCTGTTCAGTATGGACAGATTTTTCTCTGGAATGTAGCTCCAAGTTATTTATGAAAAATGCACCTAGTCATATATTTTTTTCATAGAGGACATACAAATATTCAAAAGTAGAAGCCAATTGGGAAGCTGACATGCCTAATGCAGTGCTACTCAACACACTACTGGTTGGTGTTTGTAAAGCAACTGATCCATGTGTCTGAGTCCTGGTTAGCTGTTGATGAAGACTGAGTATGCTAGCTTCCAAGATGGTTTCCACTGTGCGTATTAATGCATGTTTAGGTTTATTTGGTATTTGGACTACTAAAATAGGCAGCTGTAAGAGTTTTCACAGAGGGTCTCAAGGTTTAACATATTTCAGTTATTCATGGGTGATTTTGATCTGTAAATCTCAACAGGAGTTTACTGTAAATGGCTTTAAGCTAACGTATACAGTAGGTCATAAGTCTAACAAGTGTTCCTATGCAACCTCTGATTTTGGGGTTATTTTTTGTTAAATATACTAAAGGTGTTTTATTTATTTATTTTTTATTGTTCATCTGACAATAAATATAATAACTGAATTACTTAACCTTTCAGCTTTCAGTCGTTGCTTGTCCTATTGCTCCTCTGTGTCTTCTTCTTGTGCTCATTATCTTCCACTGGACCTTTCAGTTCACATAACATCTGAGGATTCTGCTGAAGCTGGTAAAAAGGAGGAGGTACGGCAAACACTAGGAAGTCTCACCTTTAATAAACATTTTGGTTTTTGTGAAGACTTGTCCATATTTTCTAATCCATTATTCATAGCGAAAGCTTTCTGTTCTTTCACAGAATTCATATTTTTTTCTATCTTACACCCCCTGGAACTTCTCTCTGTCATGATCCGTGTTTCTGTGTATTTATTTTAAGGTTTTTCTGTGTTCAGTTTCTGTCCTGAGTCTCTGTTGTTTCTGTGTCTTCCCCATTGATTGCTTCCCAGGTGTGTCTCATTCCTTGATTACCCTCCCTGTGTTTTTAGTACCACCTGTTGTCTTTGTCTCTTGTCGGATCCTTGTCGTAAGTCATTTGTCTGCTTGCCACCACAGTCGAACTGTAAAGTCCTGTGTTGGTTCAGCTCTCGTTTTCAATCCTCTGTCTTTCACTTGCTACTGGTAATTAGCTGTGTGCTAACTCTCTGCCGTGCTGCCTGTGTTTGAGCTCTCTTGATTAAATTCATCATCATCTTCATCACTACCTGGGTCGTCAGCGTTCATTCTCACCACCACCAACCACACCCCATAACACTCTCTCCTTTCTCCTCAGTCTGATTACCTCTGATCCTTGATTTTGTCCACAGTGTCTTATCATGGAAGATTTCTTTTTTAAAAAGCCAAGCTCTAACAGTTTACTGTTGTAAGCATTTAGTTTCATCCTGTTCTTTTTCTTTAAAGCCGGGCTGAGACATGCCCTGTTTTAAATATGTAATAATGCTAATCTATTCAGTGGAGATGGCGGCTTAAACACTCACAAATACACTTATGGAAGGGAGCAAAAATCATTCTCTGCAATACACAGAAGGTTTGGCGATAAGAGCGTCTGCACTGCAGCCTCCACCAACATGAGTATCAGCTAGGAGATTTATTCACTGAGAACGTCTGTTAGCATTAAAACTGGAGCTGCAGCTGCAGGTAGGAAATGTTATTTAAAGTTCAGCTGCAATGCCATTTCCAATCTAATCTCTATCACTTCTGAAATACATGGTTGGTGATACACTTTAGATGAGACTTAACTTTGATTTACTGTATGAGACTTTTTCCGTAGCAGACACTGACACGTTTTATAGCAGAATAGTCATAGAGCAAATTTATGTCATTATAAAAATATCCTTCATGGTATGTTTCAGTGGCTGGGGAGAGGGAAGTCTGGGCCTCCCTTCTTAGGCTGCTACCCCCACGACCCGACCCCGGATTAAACTGAGGATGGATGGATGGATGGATTATTTCAGTGAGTTTCTTTATATTCCCCGCTCTCTCACATGCCTCAGGTCAGTTCAATATCACCAATCGGTCAGGATGTTTTCTTCCTGAAGAGTCTTGATGAGGTCCTCTGGCAGTTTGACCCATTTCTGACTACTTCAAGTGTGCACCAACCTTTCAAAGCAATTCTAAGATGGTTTACAACCGCGACTATCAAACATTCCTGCTTTTGATGTCTTTGCAGCCAATATAATTAAACCACACTGTCATCACATAGCTCCACCCGATCCACTTTCGACACGTACCAATGAACATGGTGCATTGATAAGGGCTAGTGCACCATGTTCTCTACTGGTTTAGGTCACATACTTAGAGAGAAAGAAAACATTTTGCCTTCTCAGGTTTGGCTGTTGTGTGAACCTGTCATGATCTTTGCCCCCCATAAAGAAGTAGAGGACAAGAAGGACAGAGCTGAGGCTCATGTTGGGTCATCATCTGAGTTTGAGTTCAGCTCTATACCTGAACAGCTCCATGTTTACCTCAGACTTTGTAGATCAAACAGTGCTCTTACATCTGTCCTGCTTCAAAAATGATTTACTTTGAACAGCAGTTTTACAGTCTGCTAAATGGAAACAATATTTAACTTAATATAAAGAAGCTCTGCAGACTTGAAGGATTTTTTACATTTTAATAAGCTCCTCCTAGTGAATTTTCGTCAGGAAAACAAAAGTTGTCATGATTCTGTGGGTCAGTTTCCTCTGAGTCAGGTCTTGATTGCTTTCAGAGGTTTGAATCAAACAAATACATGTGAAAACGGCACTAAAGTGTTGTTCTAACTGCACTTCATAGGATGAGTCCTGGTTCTGTGTAACTCGCCACATTGTTTCATTCATTGTACTTTACTTGTTTCCAGTTTTAATCGCTCTTTGTTAATTTTCCTCCACAATAGGTAAAACAATTATCTTGTGTGGGAGTAAATCCATAAGAGTACTTATGAATTTATTTTTTTCTGACAAGTTTTTCAGAGAAGGTGGCATCTTCATAGATTTTTCAGTGCAATATGCTGGATCATATTTGTCATAGTTAGTAATATTTGTCATGTTCATCCTTGTGGGGTCGTAGGGGGATGGGTGTCTGTCTCCAGTGGTCATTGGGTGAGAGGTGGGATCACCCTGGAGAGGTCGCCAGTCCATCGCAGGGCAACACAGAGACACACAGGACTAAAACACACACACTCACACTAGGGGCTATATAGAGACCAGTTAACCTGTCAGTCATGTTTTCGGACAGTGGGAGGAAGCTGGAGTACCCAAAAAGAACCCAAGGACTCACAGAGAGAACAGGTAAACTCCTTGCAGAAAGAACCCAGGGTTTTCACTGGACAGTTTAAATAGAAAGATGGTGAGAACAAGGACACCTGAGGCTGCCAGTCAGGGTGATCGTAGTTGTAACTTCAAGGAAGGAGGTTAGCAAAATCTGTAGGCACATGGAAATAATGTAAGAAATTCATAGGGATGGAGATAACAATCAGGGATCCACTGACCGGCGGTCAACTCCTCGTTTCCTCTTGCTGATTAGAAACAGGTGCACTGGAAAACACTACTCAGCCCCGCCCTCAGTTGGTAGTTGAAGGCCCAGAGAGAGACAAATAACTCCATCCTGATGTCACCACCCTCACAACATCTCCATCATCTCTCAGGGCACCAAGAGGCTCAGAGGAACCAGAAGGACAGGAGGACTCAAAGGCCCCAACAAGAGTTGTTAGTCTATATATCACACACACGCACACACACCTACATACACACACAGAGAACATGGTGACATGGTGGAGAAGAAAGTTTTCTAGTTCTAAATCTATTAAATATTTTTAGAAACAAAGTCAATTATCACAGTCACACAAATTAAATTATTTAAAGTACTAAAGATCATTACAGTTCATTTTCCAGTGACTGATTCTGTTTCGATCTTAATCACATGATGTTCAACTTAAAACATGCTCCCAGGGCTGAACGTCAGCTTAGTGCTTCATATTCCACGTTTCTTGATCAAAGGTCAGAAGGTTCTGCTACTGTCGTTGATTTACTCTGGGTCAAGTCTCTGCTGACTCAGTCACATCGACTACTGATTACAGGAAATAGACATTTTATACATTAGATGTTACAAAGAGGAAAACCCTCTGCAGGCAGGCCTCCCACTGACTACTGAAAGCCACGTTCTCAGCTGCTGCTGCAGTTTACTGATGAGAAGCTAGTTTTACTGAATCAAAGTAACAATAGAATAAATTTAACTTTATCTGTGTTTTCATCATGAAATGTTTGCTGAGAAGGAGTCTGTGATGAAGCAAACTTTAGTCCATCTGCTTGGTCACATTTTAACACTTGAAAACTTCAGTCAACTTTTCCAGAAATCCTTGCCTAATAACTGGTAAAGAAAAAAAAAGAAAACAATATGGTAACACTTTATTTGAAGACTGTCATGACACTGTCATAAACATGACATAACACCTGTCATGAACATCAATAAGT
>NW_015116366.1:18300-20335 GCF_001443285.1 Poecilia latipinna | reverse complement strand
CTTATGAACTTAGCATTTGAAACATTATATAGGGCTGTTTTAACCCTTATGCGTGCGAGGACTGAGGCAAACGTAGAGAACTGTGGCATGTCGTGAAAACTGGCATAAGGTGGTGAGATCTTTCCAGGTACACGCAGAAAACGGAGCATAAAGGCCTGAGAAATAACAGTAATCTTGCATATTGATTTAATGATGATTAAAAGATGAATAATAATACATACATATATAATGGTTGGAATAATCTGTAATGTACGTTTGTTTCTGTATTCATGATCTGAATAACAGTAACAAATTGATTGTTGTGTGATGATTATTAAAGTGGTGTATGATGATTATTGATGATTAGAGACAGTAACAGCTTGAGTTACAGAACAGATAAATAATGGAAAATCATACTGAGAGTTATAAGTTGATACAATGACAGATTGTTTATGTTTTATAACTGCGGAATTATGTTTTATAATATATTGAAGAAACGTGATGACTGAAGATTTGAGACCGTGAGAAATGAAGGCAGGTTCTGTTCTCGGACTGTGTCGCAATTGGCCGGAGGCGTTGGGGAGGCTCACAAAAGGAAGTAAGCTACCAGATGGCCAGTGGAAAAAGGGAAGTACCGAACAGAGTTGCTGCAATGAGTCACGAAAGAGATGATGGTTGGGAAAGGTTGGGGCTTTCCACAGACTCATCAGAGTGTTCCAGAAGTCACGTAGACTTCTCCCATACACTACCGTGGGCTGAGAGGGTATAAAAAGCAGCAGATGAGGGAGGAAACTGTTCTTTGTCCGTGGCGCTGAAGGAGAGCCAACAAGAGGATGCAGATTGAAGACCAGCAGAGGACCGCACCCTGGAACCAAGGGGAAGCTGAGACTTCATGCCGCCAAGAAGGGACAAGATCCATCTGCCCCCAGCCCTGGTTTCCTGATTCGGCCAACACCTCTGCCTCAACCCAACGATCTCTCTACCCTTCTGCAGCAGACTTGGAGAAAAGACAAAGGTCACGGATTGACGAAGATCTGTGCGGTTGAAGGACAACGGACAGTTTTGCTTTGCTTCTATTCTGAAAGGGGACTTTGCCATGTCAGGCCAAAGACTCTGACCAAGGACATCTGAAGATTCCTGCTGCCGAGATCAATTGCCATCTGGGTGTGAGTTGAACTGCCCCCCAAAAGCCTCGCTTAGTTAAACTAGTGACACAGGATAGGGATAGAAATGAAGATAGGTTGAAATTGATTTAAGTTGAATTTATTTTCTTGTTGCAAATTTGTAATCTCTGAAAGTTAATCTGCTTGTCATTTATCCCTGCTAAAGCTTGCTCAGTAAATTACATACTAAAACTTCCAATGAAAATTGTGGACATTGAGATTAATTGAGTCATATGATCATTGTAGTTTCACCTGATTACAGTAAAATTAGCTTTCATGATTCTAGAGATGTGGTGGCTTCGTACTTTCCTTTGGTGAGTGTAAAAATAATGACCCTGGGGCTTAAATCTAAGTCACTAAAATCTAATCTAGCCGGTAACAAGTGCACGTTATTTTAAGGGGAAAAGCTACCGTTAACAGGAGTGGTTGTTGAAACTACGCAGCAGTGAGGGCTACTCTGTTGACTGTTTCCCAACTGAAAAGGGTCATAACTTCTGGAATTGAAGGTAGTTAGAGCTAGACAAGTTTTCTCCGCCACCAGTTTAAACAGAATATCTCACATAAACCTATTTCTAGGGTAAGATCCGGGTTTCAGGAATTTTCCGGACCTGTTAGACAGAGAACTGGTCAGTAGTCAGTCGGAGGTGAGATAAGGGCGGGGCTGGCTATTGCGCAATAACGAACAGGCAAATGATAAAAGTTTTACGTGTGTGGGGTCGGTTGGTATGGACATAGACATAATATAAGCATAGACGCCTCATGGACTACTCCGGCGCAGGAAATACGGCGGCCATCTTGGAGCGGTATACCCTCCTACTTTGCTCAATAAAAACAGCAGAAGATGCCTCAGCACTGAGGGATATTGTTGTTCTGGTCGATGGATTACTGATGCG
>NW_015116366.1:10239-14614 GCF_001443285.1 Poecilia latipinna | reverse complement strand
AGGTGACCTATTGTGCTTCCTTGAACAGGTTAGGATAGATCTATGGCCTAAACAAAACTTTCAGAACATTTTCTGCACAAAATTATTCTTAGATAATGAGAGTTTAGCTGCACATGTAAAAATGGCTGCAAACAGATGAACAATTATACAACCAGATTTTTGAAAAGCAGAAGTGGAGCCTCCTGCACAACCATCAAGGACACAAGAGTTTTCTGAATAATAAGTCAGCAACAAAACACTTGTCTTTTCCAGCAGGAGTATACAGTGGTGAAGCAAGCTACCCAAACATGCTAGAGCTCCACTGGGGTTGCTAGGTTACGGCCGGAACTCCTCTGGGGTTGCTAGGTAACGGCTCATTTTTCAGACACCAAAAAACATTAACAGATTGCCAAAAAATGGTTGGGGGTTTTTTTTTTTTTTTTTTTAATTTGTGCTTTTTTAGGAGTAAGAACCCAAATGGAAGTACAAAAATGTGCAAGTAGGAATTTTGTACAATAAAGTCCCTTTTAATCACATTTATTGCTTTTTCAAATCAGTCACGATCAATAAAATCGTGACTGATTTTATTGATCAGTCAATAAAAGACAGTGTTTAAAAGACACTGTCTTTTAAACAGTGTCACTGTTTTTAAATTGTTTTATTCTGTTTTATAATTGTGTATATGTATTAATCAATTTTGTTTTGTAACCAGGTTGCTGTGTACTGCAGACTTCTGCCCAGGTCCCCCTTGAAAATGAGATCTAGATCTCAATGGGGTTTACCTGGTTAAATAAAGGAATAGAATAGAATAGAAAAAAATGTGGCTTTTTTTTTGACAAAACATAGGTACAAGAAACCCTTTAATGTCAAAATAAAAACAGATTTCTACAAAATAATGAAATAAAAATAGGCAACATAGGTCAAGAATAAGAATACTGCATATATTAAATTGCAAAAAACTAAAAAATATATTTTGATGAAATTCTAACTAATATCAAACAAAAAGTGTTTTTAATCCAATAATCATAAGTTAAAAACATTAATTTGGCCTCCAAGCAACCAAATCTTTCAGAGGTTCTCTTTGGTTCTTTATGAAGATTTTTTTATCGAAATCAGTGGAAGTTTGAAACTTTTGCAGAATAATTTGACAAAACAGATCAGATTTCAACATAAATTATGAGCCTTTTAATTTTTTTTTCTGTGGTTTCACAGCAGCAAAGCTGAAATTATTATCACTGTAAATGTTTTGCTTCAGGCTATCAAAGCACCATGTAGACAGGAGTCTTAATATAGTTGTGTGAAATTATTCAGCTTATTTAAAGACACAGTCTGGGAAAGACAAAAAGCACAAAAGGTCAGAATGAGAACTCAGTTGAAGAAATGCATAAAATATAAAAACAATATATAATTCACTTGTTCTGATGCCAACTGCAAGCTGAAATGTAGTCGTTGTAGTTCAACAGCTGAGATAAATATTACATAGGTTTATGTAATTTGAGGCTAAATATTTAAATGTTTCAAGCAGAGGTTAATATTTAGATATTAATTTGCAAACTAAGTATCTAGCTTGCTTGCTAGATATTTGGTCTTTGGAGCTAAATATTGAGCTCCAAACATAATTAGTTAGCAAATTAAATATTTAATACCAGACTAAATATTTACTCAGCCAGCTAAAAAAAAGCTAAATATTTAATTTGAAGCTAAATATTTAACTTGCTGACTAAATATTTGCCTCCAAACTAGTTAATGAGCTAAAAAAAAAAAAAGATAACTATATATTTTGAGGCAAAATATTGGAATTTTTAGCTTAAAACTGAATATTTAGCACTGTATTGAGACTGAGACATTTTGAAAATATCGGCTAGGAATGCGACTTAATACAACATCTGTAAGTGGCACAAATTGTATTTTTGGGGATTGAAAAATATCTGAAGTGGGTCACTCAAGCTGCTGTGAAAAAGTCAGATCTGGGTCGCAATATGGAAAACAAACAAATAAATGGGACATGGGTGTATTTGGCTGCTGTATGAAGGCAACAGGAGATAAACAACAATTGGTGAATCGGTAATTATGTTAAACCACAGATTTAACATAATCACTCTCAAAATAAATAAGCAGAGAATGTTCCATGTTTATTTTTCACTATTTTATTGCACTTCAGCAAAAAATAATGGCAGATTTATGAAAAAATATTACTTAAATAAATGAAGAGTTTCCGTGCATCCTGCTGCATCGGCGGAGTTTTTCCATCCTCCTCACTCAGAAGCCTCTGTGTTTATCCACACAGTCATCACTGCGATGAAAGGCAATCAATCCAGGGCTTTTTCCAGGTGAGGTGCTTTTATTATTTCAATTTCCCAGGAGCTTCGCTTCCTCTCAACGCCGTCCCTGTTCGGTCATTCCTGCCTGAATTGTGATTCCTTCTCATTTCTCTGCAGCAAAAACAAAAAGGCTGAACAAATGATTCTGCACCTCCATTTGCTCTTTGTCGATAATGCTCTCACAACACCAGCCGTTTTTCCTTATTCTCTTACTATATCATTTACTTTCATATCCCGGCTTGATGTGAAAACAACACAAGGCGACATAAATCACGAGTTTGAACACTTCCCATTCATGCAGCAGTTTGTGTTGCCGTCTTCCCAGAAGGCCGTTCGGCTCGCAGCCTGTTACCGTGTCGAGCCGCTGACCACCCACTGCTCCACCCGCATACCTCGGCCAGGCCCCAGAGGCTCATGGGTAATCTGTCTTCCACCTTCTGCGAGTCGCCCCGTCTCATCGCTCGCCAAGAACACAAATCCACTCCCACTCGGCCCTAATTAGCTGTTCAGCGCACAATCAAGGCCGCAGTTACTGCGGCGCGGCCAAGGCGGGTCTGGAAGAACAGGACTGGAGCTGAAATGAAGTTTCCAACCAGCCGTTGTTTTGTTGACATGCCACTTTCAATAATCTCTCAGAAATCAGCGTTTTTCTTTAATCTACATCAAATTTCCGGACAGAATGCAATCAGCGCTTTCTCATCTCCAGAGGGAGAAGATGGATGTGAGCAGATCTGCATTAATTCTCACCGACTGGGCCGATCGTTTCCCGCTAACATGTCGGCGCAGAATGCAACAATTAAGAGTGACGCCGCGGTTCGTTTCTGGAAAACGCTTTGAGAAGCTGAATTTAAGAGGAGCAACGACTGCAGATGGCAGTAATTCATTTATTATCAGCAGCTCTGAATCTCCCAGGTCATCAGGTAAAACGTTTGACGCAAACAAGGAAGTTATCAGGACTAGAAAAAATTAGTATAATTTGAAAAACACAATGTGCTACAGCCACAAAAAGCAAAAAATAAAACTCACTGGCTCTGCTTTTAGCATGATAACAAGTTGCAAAAGGTGGTAAATTATATGCAAACTGTGTCAAAAGTCACATTCTGTCACTTTAAAAAACGGGCAGTATTGTGTAAAATTTACTTTTTTGAACTTTACTTTATTAAATAATGTTATTCCCTCATCAAAAACATACATGGAGTGTTGCTTTGATTCCTTCCTCCAAGTTTAAGAAATCATTTAATCTCCATGGCAACCAGTCAGCTGTTCAAAATGCCTGGGTGGACTTAGCTCCGCCTTCGAGGACGAAGCTCCTCCCCCAGCAGCAATTAGCAAAGACCTGGTGAAACTGTTCATTTGCTGAGCTCACTATACTTCTCAGAGTCACGCTGGTAAAAACGTTGTTAAAGGGTTAATGGAGAGCCGTGTTGTGATGACTTCCTGAAGGCGGAGTTTCAGAAAGAGTTTTTAAAGAGACAGAGGCCCAATTTTAAGACGTTAAATCAGTTATTTGTGGTATGGTATAAATAAGTGCACGTATAACACACAACACTGCACCTTTAAGGCGTAAATTACTGGGTTTAAAAAGCTCAATTTAGCGACAAAGCTTTGACTGCTTCATAATATAAAAAAAATCCGGTTACAGGAGACAACGCCTCGTCTCGAGAACGTCTCAGACAGAAATCAGTCGCCCACCCAGAAAAGACTTAACATCGGCTTTTACATCAATTCCTCTCCTGGAAAATAAAAAAAACTACAGAGAAAGTTTCAGCTTTCTGTCTTTGAAAGCTGCAGCATGTGAAGAATCTGATGAAAAGCTTCTGCTCTCATCTGTACAACCCAACATGAATAGTATCCTCTTCAGCAGCTCCCTTTGTAGAAAAAAATAAAAATATTCCACCACTTCTGATCTTTCAGCCACTTTTCTGCTGTGGAGGCTCTGAGGAGTGATGAAGAGCGATGAAGAGCTCCAGAGACAGAGGCTGACAGTCAGACAGTAACAGGACCGATTCACTACAATCGGGAGGAGGATGATGCAGCCGGACGCGTTGTTGTGCAGGGTCCAGTGGTGGAGAAAG
>NW_015116366.1:0-5357 GCF_001443285.1 Poecilia latipinna | reverse complement strand
CTACTTTTCTGCCAGAGAACAAAGACGGAGGAGTTGATGGGAAAACTTTTTACTTTCTTGGAGGAAATGTTCTCAGTTTGGATGAGAGGAGAAAACATGAATGAATGAAAGAATGAAATGTTTTTAGACTGAAAGCAGCAAGAGTTGCCTTTACTTTCAGTATGAAGTGTTTGGAAACATCTGCTAATCTGGGAGTGCTAAAGGTTCTTCAAGTAGTTAGATACTTAGAGTCATGCTCTTATTTTGAAGTGGGTTAAAACTGTTCTGTTTGCTCCACTTATGTTGTCTCTTTTTCCGCTCAACAACTTTATTTCAAACAAAAATTATTTTTTTATTGGTCTTAATTTCCTAATTCATTAGTTCCATGCGGAAAATTATTGTAAACGGTCGACACGCTTCCACTAATGAGCTAAAGTACTAATTTTTTTGTTTAGCTTTTTAGCTAACTTTGAAAACATTTAGCGCATTTTGCTTCCCCTAAATAAATTCTAAACTTTTATTTATATGACAGTTTATTGAAATGAAAGTTTACAAAAGTGTTGGAGTTTTGGTTATCTACTATTAAGAATTCCTCATGTTTATATTCATGCTCTTATTTTGAAGGGCAGTTCCATTTCCTCTCTTCCTGTTCTTTTTTAATTACCTAATAACTTTATTCCAAACAAACATATATAAAAAAATAAAGAATGGACGGTAGAGAACAAAATATAAACACAAATACAATGAATTAAACTGAAGTTAGCGCTTTAGCATTAGCTTCTGCTAAATATTCGGTTAGTGTAGCACATTAGCATTAGCAGAACTAATGTTTATGATTGGTGCTTTAGGTTTAGCAAAGCTAACTTTGTAGTTAGCGGTCTGCCACTGAAGTCATATTTCATAACAGTAATAAGCCTAATGTAAGATAATAAACTAAATAAGTGAGAATTTAGCATTTCCATGATTACTTCCAAAAATAATGAACATCTTTAATTACAAAGATGGTTTGTTGTACAGGTTTGAACTTACAATAAAGTATGAAATTAAGCCAGTGAGGACATTTCTTGATCCAAAGAAGCAAACAAGCTGGATGTAAAAACACTAAACATTCATTGTTTCCTTAACGTAACCAGCTCAATCTGAAGCATTTACAGAGAAACTATTTCCATGTGGCACATGGAGTCTCAGAGTTGATCAATGTCAGATTGTTGAAGCAGCGGATGAAGAAAGCTGCTGAGTTTGGTTCAAAAAGAGGAGCCGTGTTTGATACCCAAGGTTGTTATGAACTTGAAGCACTGTGCGGTCTCTCATCTGACAGAAGCTGCTTGTGCGAACAAAGAAAAACTCGCTTTGTTGCAAATCTGACAGCTACATACTGTAAAAGAAAACAAACAAATGAAAAGAAGCCAACAAATGTGGAGATTTTGCAAAGTTCAAGCCAAAAAAAACAAAAAAACAGAGCATGGTCTTTTATCTTGGGTCTGACAGTTCTGACATTACAATAAGAATCCTGCAGAATGCTGAGTGCAGGTTTCCTCCTGACACACTTCTTCCTCCCAGAGCAACTCCATCCAGTCAGGAAATAACCGCAGGAAGTCTGAGGTCGTTTCATGTGTTGCTTGATTGTGAATTTATACAATAAAGATAAAGCTGTCATTCCGGCACCACAGGGAAGAAATACCCCAAGGCGGCAAATCTGGAGTTTTTATGCCTCTGCTGAGCAAACGGGCAGATCCCGGCGTTCAGGCAGGTGGATTATCCAGGATCTGTGAGGTCACACTGGAGGTAAAGCTGCCGCTCCTACGGTACGTCAGGTAATTAGATCAACAAATCTCCAGGACTGAAGACAGAAATAAGGATATTCCATGGCTTTTATTTCACTTATAACACAACATTTTTTCCATGTTATAAATGGAATAATCTACTAGAGGAACCAGTTCTTTTTTTTCCCATCAATATTAAGGAATGATTGACCTAAAACAAGCTTCTATTTATCGCTGTAATATTATTCCTAAGTTACTTTTGTCTTATTTCAAGTGAACTCAGATATTTGCACTAGAAACTGGACCAAAAAATTTGTTAAGGTTTTGTGTTTTTGCAGTGCAGATCAGCTTATTTCTACGGCGCCAATTCACAACAAATGTTAAGATTCAAAGTCAAATCCAGTTTCAACCCAGTTATCTATGTCAGTTATAACTGACAAGTTATTAGATAACTAATATCTTGTCAGATATATTATTTATTGTCAGTTATCTTGTCAGTTATAACTGACAATAAAGACAATAAAGACAATGGAAAGACAATAACAAAACACTAGTCCTTTCCAGCAGCCATTGTACAGCGCATACAGCGGTAAAACCAGCTGTCTAAACGTCCTGGAACTCAACTGGGTTGCTAGGCAACAGGGCTGAGCTCAAGGGGTTGCCAAGTAACAGTGCAGTGTGACTCAACAATCTGGAAGTGTTTGAAATGGCTCATTTTCCAGACACCAAAAAACACTGACTTATTGCCAAAAAACAGCCGAGTGTTTTCTTTTTTGTTCGTTTTTTTTACATGTTTTGACTGTTTTTTTCCAAAAAGTGGAAACTCAAATGGAAGAACAAAAACATGCAAAATATGAATTTTGCCTAATAGATCACCTTTAATATGGGGTTATTTGCCATTTTTGAAACAGATGCAGCAACTTACAGAAAACTGATTCAGGAAGACGTCCATACAAACTGTTTTTTTTTTTTGGCCTTATCATAAATGTCTATAAAAATGTCAAAAAAAGATGATAAACTCTTGATTCTTTGATGTAAAAACTGATCGAAGTGATTCTGATTGTTGTTTATTGTCACTCAAGAAAAAACACGCAGGTCATTTTTCATTCGCGCTCCTTGATCCTCCGAAGCGAAACAGTCTGCAGAAAAATCACAATTTCTCCCGTATTCACCCAAATCCGTCTCTGTCCAACAGAGTCCAGAGCGGCGCGGAGCGGCAATCCATCACCGCGGCTCTGACCTTGGGACACGGACAGCATCGCGGCGGCGGGGCTGAACTTTAACAGCCGCTCCGACCGGATGGGCAGGAACCCGGGAGCTGCTTTCAGGTGGAACAGTTTCACTGCGTAACTGAAACATTCAGAGGGAGTTCTGTAGTTTAAATACCAGCTCGTCTGATCGCAGGGAGGAAGTGAGTGAAACCTACGGGACAAGAGGCGAATAAAAAACAACGTCTGCGCCAGACGCAACGCTCAATCACAGTTGTTTTCCTTTCCTCTCTTTAAGTTTCAATTTGTCACTCGGTGCGGCGGAGGATTTCTCACAGGACTCTTGAATTTCAATCAGGATCTTGAGGTTCACCTTACCCGCCTTTGGCATTTCAGAGCAACTATAGAGGCTTCTAAAAGTTTTCTTACTCTTTCAACTCTGTTCTTGGACAATTTGTCATGTTGTAGCCACAAACTTTAACAAGATTCTGGAGAGATTTCAGGCAAAGCAGAGGATGAGTCTGACGACGAAAGAGACGCGGTTGCTGGACGTTAAATTGTCTTAAATGATAATAATGTTGTTTTGAAACCATTTTCTAGTAATATAATGGTAATAATAATACCAGAACACATTCCCAAATATCAATAAGCTTTAAATTATAATTAACATTTTAGCCTGGACCTGGAAGACATGTTAAATATCCAAATAAATAAATAAAACAACAGAAACAATAAATAAAATGAATGATGAAGTCTTTAAACAAAACTAGCCTTCAAAATAAAGAGCTAGTCTTGACTAGACTGAAGACTTTTACTATCCAGTTTTTGGTAGTAAGAGGAAAATGATAAATCATGTAAATTAAAATTACTGAGCTCATTTTAATGAGAAGAACTAAACTAGAACTAAACTTAACTAAGAACTAATAAAAACTAAATGAACAAACAAGAAGTCACAATGAAATAAAACTAAACTGTTGTATCTCTGCTTAAACAAAAAGCAGCATTTGTACTGAGCAGTTGTTAGCGCACTCATGCTAACCTGCTAATAGCAGGACTAATTTTTTTTTCTTTAGTGCTTTTGCTAACTTTGAAAACATTTAGCGCTCTTAGTATTTACCCAGAAAAACTAATCCAGAGGAAGCTAAGAGTGCTAAACGCTTTCAAAGTCAGCTAAAGCACTAATTCAAAAACTGGCTTTGCTATTAGCGGGAGTGTGTCCAAAAAACCCAGAAAAGTAAATTAGCATTTCACAATTTACCTGGAAATATTCATTTAGGTGAAGCTAAGTAGGCTAAAAGTTTTCAAAGTTAGCAAAAGTGCTAAGTGTAAAATTGGCTCTGCTATTAGCGTAAAAGCAGAAATGTGCCCACCGCTGTAAATACGTTGTGTTTATTAAATAAAATCAAATTAAACAGGTTTAATCTGTGAGCACAGCTTGTGTTAAACATCTTTCCTGATTCAGCATTAAACACGATTCTGGTTTTGCTGCACGCTGAGTCACTTTAATTTGCACCGACTTTAATCGAAGCTGCTCTCTCACTGCGACTCTCAAACTGCAAAATAAAATAAAACTAAAAAACAATAACACTTTTTAAACTGTAAAATCCGCCTGTTGGGGAAAATTAAACAGCATTTGGAAGTCGGCTGTGCTGCTCTCTGTAAGCAAAACAAATAAATACAGAAACCCCTATCTCAGCTTAAATAGATCTCTTTACGGATGCATTATTCATGTGCCCTTCAGCAGACATGGCTTTAAATTATAGCTGGAAAACATTTCTCTTGCCTCGTTGCGGGGTGAATATATTGCCCTTTTAAAGCATCAGCAGGCCCGGTTGACACTAATGATTCCGGCTACAGCTGACTATAACCTACTTTACGTATCCGGCGGTTCGGAGAATAAATCCAACTGTCACAACAGGGAAAGGTGAGAAGAGATTTGTGTTTCGGTGAACCTCGACTCATTGAAACGGTTCTCCGAGCATCACAAGGAAAACACAAGAATGTCAGAATAACTTCCTCACCGCGACTCTTACGTTCCACCGGGATAAAAATATAAATAAATATGAACTGGACAATATAGGCAGCTTACAACGGCGCATCAGGGCCATTATGAATACAAAGAGGAAAACTGAAATGTTCAGGTTGATCTCAGACATTTTCTAGATAAAACTTTGAAATTTCTGAGTTTGAAAAGTTGAAAATTTGCCAGAAAAAACTCAGAAGTTTGACGACAAATCACAGAAAATTTCTATAAAAAAAAAACTTGGGAATTTCTTAGTCTGAAAAGTCACAAATTTGTTAGAAAAAAAATCTGCAATTTAGAGATGAATCTTAGAAAATTTCTAGGACATTTATTGAATTTCTGAAGTGGAAAATCTGATAGGAAAAATTTAGAAGTTTTGTGATT
>NW_015116365.1:24578-38585 GCF_001443285.1 Poecilia latipinna | reverse complement strand
GGCTGCGCTGGACCTCAGCCACAAAAGACAGAAACACTACTATGACTTGAGACGCCGCCATTCTGCCTTTGGGATTGGTGATCTGGTCCGAGTGAAGTCTCACCCAAGATCAGATGCTTTGGCGAATTTTACGGCTAAACTGGCACCGCTGTTCAAAGGACCCTACCGTGTCAGTCAGAAACTTAGCGATGTGAACTACAGACTGATTGATGTTGAAACTGGAGCCGATGCTGGAGTTTTCCATGTTGTGAACATGCAGCCTTTCCATACTTGGGACTCTGCCAGCTGCAAAAAGACTGCCGGTGCGGCTGCACAGGTGGATCACATGGACGATGATCTTGAGGACGGTTCCCCTCAGACTGATGCCATCCATGATTTCCCTCCAGGTGATGTGTTTTGTGATGTACCACATGACGTTCGCCACTCACAGACGCCTCATGGGGTCGATGAGACCAACGCTGATGAGACCGAGTTTGACCACACTTCAGATTGTGCTGGACGTTACAATCTGAGAGCCCGGCATCATCCCAGGATAACGACTGGTTGGTCCGACCATAAATGGACAAATATCTACCATACTGACAGGCTTAACAATATGTAAGGTTATGTTTGTTCAGGTTGATGAGTGCATGTAATTTTCAGTTAACTGTGTTATGTTGAAATTTTTGTAGTTACAAGACAAAATCAAAAAAAAAAAGAATTCTGATGATTTTGGATGACAGTAATTTTGTTGTCACCCATAGTTGCATAGGAAGAATTTTGTTTGTCCCTTAATTGTTCTTTAGAGGGGTTGTGTTCATAAAACAAAAAATGAGTTTCACACTAATTGTATGTTTGCATTTTGGAACCTGAGCTGACTGTGTGTTACCATTATCCACAGATATGTATACAGGTGTGATTTGATACCTGCCCCATGTGTAACTACAGTTTCATGGCTATGTATTGCTTTGATATATTCTGTACTGGTGCCTATAGTCTTGTGCGTCTGAGGACAGCCTTTGTTTACCTGGGGGGCATATGTAACAGTCATTATGCTGTTTGGTTCCTAGAGATGAGTAGGTATCACCACAAGGGGGCGCCTACTCCCTTTGTTGTACTATTGTACAGAAGAAGAACTAGTCTTCCTTTTTGTTGTAGAAGAGAAGATAGGTGATGATGAGGTGCAGAGCGGTAAACTAACGTTACTTTTCTCATGTATGGAGATATAATGCTTAGTACCGTGGAGATCTGGCTTTACGTGGACGAAGTTAAATAAATCGAAAGTGTGAAATACTTCAAAAGTGCGTCCTGCTGTTTTGGGTTAGAGTGGCTAACGGCCGCAGCTAGCTCCTTCTCCAACCTCTCGCCGCACCGTCACAACCTGAGGCTGTCACATTCAACGTTAAGCTCCCAGTCGGGGAAAAACCCCTGATTTAGATCGGAACGGCTACGACGATCTACCGTAACACACCACACACTGCAGGATGATCGGTTAGATCGGCCAACGATCTAAGATTGTCATAAGGGGAAAACGGGCAAAAAATGGTGTAGTGTGAACCATTGCATTAAGTAGTAACCCTAACCCTATGTGCCCGTTTTTTCTATTTAAATCTAGAGATTACTGAAGGGCAATAGACTTCATAATCTGCACTCTTTTAGTTGAATGCACTATTTATTGTTTAGTTTTTATTCAAGTACATTTTTTTTTGTTAATGGAGACTGAGAATCCATTTTATTTTTGTTTGTGGTTGTTTTGTTTATTTAGTTTATCAGTTCCAGTGTTATGTGTTATTTTGAAAATAAGGTGTATCTATCATGAAATTGCATGTATTTTTAGTCATTTCCATTAAATCAGTGTCAAAAGGTCTTGAAGCAATATTATCGTTTATCGCAATAATTTTTTTAGACAATTAATCGTCCAGCAAAATTTGTTATCGTGACAGGCCTAACCATACTGTCCACCAGGAGACAGACCACACCATACTGTCCATCAGGAGACAGACCAGACCATACTGTCCACCAGGAGACAGACCACACCATACTGTCCATCAGGAGACAGACCACACCACACTGTCCACCAGGAGACAGACCAGACCATACTGTCCACCAGGAGACAGACCACACCATACTGTCCATCAGGAGACAGACCACACCATACTGTCCATCAGGAGACAGACCAGACCGTACTGTCTAACCGCATTCAACCAAAACGCAACTCTTCCGCTCTCTTCGCCCTCAGTGTTGTCTGTCAGGCTGATTACTTCTGCTTTCACTCACCTAATTTCTTTCATCATTGCTGGTAAAGAATCAGCTACAGCCGCCTGTAGAATATACCTTTGTTCTGAATTTAATGTGTTTTAATGTGTAAGTTTGGAAGTTTGTTTGTTGGAGCATAAATTTGTGCAACCTGTCAGTCCAGACTCGGTTAATTACAAATATCCAGATGTTTGAAGTACGATTTTTCAAGATATTGAATTCAAACAGTTTACAATGAAATTTCAGAAAACTTATAACTGCTAATGTTTGAATTTTTAGTTATTAAAATCTTCTGGTTAAACTATGTTTTACCGTTAAAGTTTTAATCAGGCACAGATTAGGACACCTTATTTTACGGCCCAATCTCCCGCCCTCGCAGGCTGTTGATCCTGATTGGTCAGAAGTGGTTAGAGGCGGGACTAAGACGCTGGCCTGTAAACCCACAGGCTCCGTTATCCCTCAGATAAAGCAGCTAGTAATTATCTCGGTATTTTGGTGAAATTCCTTCAGTTTATATGAAATCACGGCCCACTTCACGGCGCGCACAGACACGGACACGCACGCGGACATGCGCAGAGCTGTGCGGGGTTCTATTTCCGGTCAGACCTGAGGAGTATAAGGGATTTTTAGTGAAGGGGCGTGTGTTAGCCACAGGAGGCTAGCTGCAGCAGCTAAATGTTTGTTTCCACTGGGCTCATTAATTATTCATGAGGGCGCGGTGCTATTGGCGGAAGGACAGGAGGGGGCGGGGATTGTTTTAGAGGCGAAAGCTGTTTGGTAAAATTTTCATAAACAAGAGGAAGAGGAGGAGACACGGTGAGTCTGATCATCGTCTTCATCAGGCAGGTCTGCTGAGGTTCTGTCTCAGTTCAGTCCGGCTGTAGTGACTGGGTCTGAGGTTCTGGAGCTGGATCCAGATCTAACTAAACTTTGATAACTCCCGTCAGGAGATCTGCCATCTTCTCCATCTGCAGTCAGATTCAGGATCATTAAAACACGGAGAGTTAGGAGGAACTCTGAGTTTAATTATATTTATTTCATATTAATTTGAGGCTTATGAACCTCAGATTTAACATTATTTTAGACCAACTGATCCGTGGCATACAGAGATGCCCAGAATGTTTCACATGTAAATGTGACCTGGAGAGGTCAGAGGTCACTCCTCCTGCAGCTCAGGGAGGAGAAGAGTCAGTGGAGGGCATGGAAACTTCAGTCTGCTGGAAAGAGATATGGGGAAAATAAATGAGAAATGATTAACTTATGACAAGATTAATTAATTTTTCTTTAAATACTTAGAAGAATATCATCATTAATGTTACAGGAGATACCAGAATAGTTTCCCAGTATTAAAATCTAAACAGTTTTTGCCTGGCATCTGATATTTCCTTATCTAAACTGTAGTTCAGGCAACATTCATGTTTAACTTCCTCAGAGGATTTAAACACAGTAGTTATCGCTATGGCAACCAGATATGGCCCAGCTGTTTGTTAGCTTGTCTCTGATTGGCTGTGCCACTGACTCCGCTCCCTCTCTCTGCAGATCTCTGATTGGCTGAGCCCTCATCAGGATGTCTCTGGAAAAAGACCCGGTCAGACTAAGCCCCGCCTTCCCTCCCCCTGTCAGCCTATCAGAGCAGCTGGATAAGCCCCACCCTCCCACCCATCCTAAAAATGGCCACCAGCTCCTCCTGCCCCCCCCTCCTCCTCCTGCAGCCAATCAGAGGATCGGGAAGAGGCGATTCTCTGTGGGCGTGGGCTTTAAAGGCGTGGCCAAACGCCGTCGCCGTGCCAACAGCGAGAGCCAGGCAGAGCCGGTGCTGCCGAGTCACTTCCTGTTGGGAGGGAACATCTTTGACCCGCTGAACCTGAACTCCCTGCTGGACGAGGAGGTCAACAGGTGGGGGAGGGGCAGCGGGGCAGTTTCAGGAGGTTCTGGTAGAGCAGGAGGCGATGGAGAACTAGGGTCTAATCAAAGTCCAGGGAGAGAATGTCCACAAGGTTCTAACCCTGAGTTTCTGTTAGCCTAGCTTAAATTAGCCTAGCCTAGCTTAGCATGGCTAGTGCTAGCTCAACAGACTGATGTTTCCATTGGCTGTCTGAACAAAGGTCAAAGGTTAACAAGCAGAACTTTGACCTAATGGCAGCTGATCATCTGGACCAGAACGCAGGTCTCTGGGTCCATCAGTAGAACTTATCCAGGCTCCATGACCGGGTCAAGCAGAACCGGCCCAAACTTTGCTGCCTCATGGGGGCTATGAAGAACCGGACGGGTTCTGGTTGGTTCTGATCGTTTGGGTTCCACCAGAGAATCCGATCGGTTCTGAGTTCAGGTTCTAGAAGGAAAAGATGCTTTCAGGAGCATCAAGGAAAGATCAGCTGCTGGTGGTTCTGGTTCTGGACCTGGTGGTTCTGGTTCTGGACCTGGTGGTTCTGGTCGACCATCATTAGTTCAGTCCCGTTGATGTCTCGTGGACAGCTCAGTGTTCTCCCTCCCCCCCTCAGGGCGACCAATCAGGAGACGCCGCGCTGCTCCCCCCTGCCGTCCCGCAGCAGAGACGCCGTGGAGATCCTGGTCCCCCGTGACGTCACCGACCCCCTGAACCTGAGGGGGGAGGACGGGGACGCTGCCGCTGTCCTGCTGTCCCCGCTGAAGTCCCGGAGGAGACACCGCTACCGACAGCATGGGGGCGGAGGGGAGAAGGAGGAGACGCCCGCCAGGCTGTTCCCGCCCTCAGCTGGACCCTCAGGTAACACCTGCTGCAGTTCCTCTGGGCTCCACTGAGGGCGCTGTCCTCTGGAGACGCTGTCCTCTGGAGACGCTGTCCTCTGGGGACGCTGTCCTCTAACGTGTCTCTCTTCCAGTTCCTGCGTCTCCTCTGTCCTGTGAGCTCAACACCTCCATCACCTGCCGGGACGATGTAGCTCCGCCCCCCATTCTGCCACGCAGACACACCCACCCCCCGCCTGGGAGCCGCCGCCGCCGCACCGCCTCCACCAGGTCGGCTGATGGAAGCGTTACCGTGGAAACCACAAAGCTGCCAGCCAAGTTCCAGACGCCACTGGTGGGAGGGGCTAAAGCCAGCAGGTGGGTGTGGTGTAGAGCTGCGTTCTGATTGGTCAGTCTGTACAGACCTGCGTTCTGATTGGTCCGTGGGGTCATGTGACCTCCCTGTCTCCCCCTGCAGGTGTGGAGGTCCTGGCCTTGGCTCCGCCCCCACCTCAGAGATTAAAAAGAACCACCAGCGCTATCAGCATGGGAACCACTGCCGTTACTATGGCTACCACGGTTTCTACGGCGACAGTCACGAGGGACGGGTGGGGGCGGAGCCTGACCCGCGGCTCTGCCTCCTAGAAGCCGATTGGTTCAGAGACCGGACGGTTCTAGACGTGGGCTGCGGCGCCGGTCACATGACCCTGGCCATCGCCAGGAGGTTTAACCCCGCCCACATCCTGGGGGTGGAGCTAGACGGGCGGCTGGTCCACGCTGCCAGGCAGAACGTCCGTCACTTCCTGTCACATGACCTGGTGGCAGCACACAGACAGGAAGTGATGCGGGCGGCGCCCCCCCTCCCCGTCTCCTTCAGGGTCAGTCGGGGTCCTCTCTCGGCTCCGCCCCTTCTGCCGCCATCATCATCCTCCTCCAGGTTCCCAGACAACGTCACCTTCATCCAGGTGAGTCTGTAGGCGTCCTCCGTACTGCCCGATGGAAAATACAGCGTTAAACCTGTTTACCTGTGGAGCATGTTGGTCCCACCTGTACTCCGTTAACATCCATGGTAACCTGTCCGACTCCGCCCACAGGGCGACTACGTGTCTGAGGGGGAGGCGTGGCCTGGGCGGGGCCAGTATGACGTCATCCTGGCTCTGGGCGTCACCAAGTGGGTGCAGCTGCAGTCGGGTGACCGGGGCGTGGTCCGGCTGTTCAGACGGGCCTATCAGAGCCTGGCGCCGGGCGGAACGCTGATCCTAGAGCCGCAGCCCTGGAGCGGCTACGCCCGCAGCAACAGGGTGAGGAGGGGGGAGACACCTGGTTCTGATGGGTCCAGAGGTTCTGACCTGGTTCTGATGGGTCCAGAGGTTCTGACCTGGTTCTGTTTGATCCCAGGACTCGATGCTGCGTCACTTCAGAACTCTGAGGCTCCGACCAGAACTATTCACCTCCCTGCTCACCGACACCATCGGCTTCATCTCCTACAGACCGCTCACACACACAGGTAACACACACATCCAGCTAGCTGCTAGCTCCCCTGCAGTCTATACAGGTTGATCATCATTCTCGTTGATAATAAGTTATCATATTCATTCTATAACATGAGTGTCTCTGCGTTCCCTCTTTGGTTCCTCGCTACGGCTACATTAGCGTTGGCGTTAGCACAGCAGGCCTGAAGTCTCACTTACAATTCCTGGCTGAAATCTGGTTTTGTTTCTGGTCGTTCGTGATAAAAAACCCCAACTGCAAAGCTGAAGATGGCCGCCGCAGCGCTCTGTTTGCAGCAGTAAAGATGGCCGCCGCAGCGCTCTGTTTGCAGCAGTAAAGATGGCTGCCATCTCTGGATGGATTGTAAAGTTGTTGAGAGCGACAGCATGATCAGCAGGAAGCTGATTAACAGAAAACTAACAGCTAATAGCAGCAGCCTTTAGTGGAGTGCTGACTGCAGCCTCTGACCCGGTTCTGTTTGGATGTTGGACCAGGAGTGGTTGGTTGGGATGTGATGCGTTCACTGACTCAGACTGTTTTCATCCCTTTATTATTTTCAGACGTTCATTTAGAGTCTGTCTTCTTCTGTTGCTGAATTCTGACACTTGTTGGATAAAATGTGACGTTCTGCCTCCAGACGTTTTGAGAAATATCGGATTTAGTTCCACATCTGGAAGAGGAACAGATCGGATTTATTGTTGGAAAGATCGGAATCGGCCGATCTGCGGAGGAAAAGTCGTATTTGGTTCAGATTCTCCTGCTGTGAACGTTAAACACTTCCTGTCAGACCAGCAGCAGCTGTATGTAAACTAATGACCCGTCGTTACCCAGCATGCAGCCAGAGTGAATATTGTGACATCACAGCATCTGAACAGTGAACCTCCTCTGATTGGTCGAGTCGCTCATGTGACCTCACCTGTTTCCTACCTGTTTCCAGGTAACCAGAGACCCATCTACCTGTTCCACAAGGGCTCCACCCACAGGAAGTGACATCACTGATGGATCTGCTTGGACAGCAGAGCCTCAGGAGGAAGTGATGTCAGACTGCACTGAGCATGCTCAGTGGGACCTTTTGGAGCGGTCAGGTGACCTCACTGTAATTGAATGTCAACAACAGACAGGAAGTGACTGATCTTTTCAAAATAAAACCTGATTCTTCTTGGTCTTTTTCATAATAAAGTGAGTTGAGCTGCTGCTGTGTTGGTTCTGGTTCTGATCCGGTAGTTTGGGTCACACATTAAATAAAACCAGGAGATAAAATGTGTCCGACCCGGTTCAGTGGTTCTGAGTGAGTCAGATGAATACATGACTAGTGGCTCTGCAGGAGGAAATGAGGTCCGGTCCGGATGAGGAGTCCACGGCGCCCCCTGGTGGACGCTGATGGACGAACAGCAGTAGGATGGACAGAAGGTAAGACACTAAACCATGTCCAGGTGTGTCCTCAGCTAACACCATGTAGCTAACAGCGTATGGCTAACAGAATGTTGGTAACAGCATGTAGCTAACGGAAGGTAGCTAGCAGCATGTGGCTAAAATCAGGTAGCTAACAGCATGTAGCTAACAGCGTGTGCAGCATGTGGCTAACATGCAGGTGGCTAACAGCATGTAGCTAACAGCGTGTGCAGCAGGTCGTTTATGTGAGTCAGGGACAATCAGCCCAGAACAACATTCAGTATTAATCTGTTATCCATCTACAGAAACTCTTTAATGAGTTACATTTTATTTCTGTTATGGATCAATTATTCTGGAACTGATTCTATTAGATTGGACCTGATTGGGTCTGCAGCCTGATCAGAACCGATCGGCTGCAGACTGATTTTCTTCAGTTCGGTTCCTTCAAACCAGCCTGATCCTCTGGCGCCCTCTGGTGGAGACGGAGCAAGACAGCAGGATGGTTCTCCTCTGGGTCGGCCCGGTTCTGATCCGGTTGTTGCTGGGAGCTGGTTCTGACCCGAAGCAGAGAGCAGACTTTACATCCAGCACCAGAACCTCCCGGTCCAAACAGAATTTGAGGACAGAGATGGAACCAGGTCCACCGGGTCGGGTCCTGGTTCTGTCTGCTGTTAGGACATTCTGGACTCCAAAGGTTCTGATCCACTGAGTTCCTGCAGAACTGACCTGATTGGACCATGTTCTGTTCAGAACCTGTCCGGTTCAGTGGACCAGAACCACGCAGTCAGTTCCGCTCTGGTCCACATGGGGGCGCTGTGTGTGACCTCTGACCTCTTTATGCAGATAAAACAGGAACTTTGATGGATGTAAATATTTTTATTAAATCATCAGATTATTGATTATTGATCATCTAACATGAGCTTCAGTAACAGCAGCTCAATCAACTACAAGGTTATTATAAAGGTGAACAGCAGGGGGCGTGGTCTCTTCTACAGGGCCAGCTCTAGCCCCGCCTCATCACCATGGAAACCAGGAAGGTGAAAGGTCGTTCCATCTGCCCCCTCCAGGCTGTCGTCTGTCAGAGAATGAAGGTCGTTCTTCTCATCTTCCTCGGCTTCACTGGCGTCTCCACCTGTTGATAGCAGCGTAGCTCCGCCCACTGGGCCCAAGGACACGCCCACTTTCTGGCTGCTCAGATGGAGGAGTGACGTCTGCAGCATCACCTGGGGGGAGACAAGATGGTGGGCGGAGTCAGAAGGGGTGGAGGATGGATGGGGTTATGGATGGGGTGGACTCATGTGGGGTTAAAGGTCGATGCCGAGTTGCAGTTTGACAGCAGACGTCGCCTCGTTAGAGAGCTGCATTCTGATTGGCTGATGAGGCTGAGAGAAGCCATGTTGATAAAACACCTGATCTTGTCCTCTGTCCGTCAGACTGGTGGTGCTGGTGTTACTGGGAGGCAGCAGCAGCTCTGAGCTCTGACACACACACACACACACACACACACAGCCGGGTCAGCTGACCTTTCTACAGGAAGTGATCTCTAAGTGAAGACGCCTCACCTCCTCTGAGTCCACCTGCTCCACCGCCTGCAGGAAGTGACATCATCAGATCAGAGGCAGACAGACAGGATGTCACACAACAGATTTATGTCCTCTGAGGACAGCAGGACGTCCAACAGGGAGCGGACCGACAAGGCTGTAAATCCCACCTCATTATTGGGGAGGGGGGGGTCGGCAAGGTTAAAGTTAAATGTGACATAAAATGACCAAAAATAACTAGTAAGTAGCAATAAATAACCAAAGTGTTTTTCTCAGTCAACAACCTGCTGAGACCCAAAGAGTCAAATTAAAACTCAAATGTTTAGATCTGAGTTTGGTTCAGAGTCACTGATCTAATCTCTGCTACAAAAACCTAAGGTTCTAAATAAAAACAAGTTTTAATAAGTAACTCCACTTAATAAAATTACTCGTAAATATTGATTTATTGCAGTGGCTCTCAATACAAGTCATGTGTTACTGAAATTATAACAAGTTACTTTAAACTTTTGTTTCTTTTTTCATGTCCTGGATGGCTGAGAACCCAAATATGTAGTAAATTAATATCTTGAAGAATCATAACTTAAACTTAAGGCTCAGTTTTCTAGAAAAATATTCTAAAGGCTGTACGTGGAAGATGGTAAGAAATAAAGACAAACTTTATTATGTTTTACTGCCAGCTGCAGTCGCCCCTCTGCTGTCGGCTCCCATACTGAGCTGTTAGCTAATGCTAACGCTCAGCCGCTAAAGTTTCAAACTCTTATTAAAGTAAAACAGAGACAAATAAAACTGAAATATTGTCTGCCTTCGACAGAAAAAGGAGCTTAGTCTATGAAAGCAATGTAGCAGTTTAGCTAGTTTTGATTTCCAAAATTCGGGGGGGGGGAGGGCGATTTACGCCCATGGGATCCGGTGTGTGTGTGTGTGTGTGTGTGTGTGTGTGTGTGTTTGTGTGTGTGTGTGTGTGTGTGTGTGTTACCGTGTCGTCCAGCTGCTGTCGGTCCTTCAACAGTTGAAACGTCTGTGAAAACAGTCGACATTTATTTACTGCTAGTAGTGAAGCATCTCCCTCGTCGTAGATCTTTGATCCTCTTCCTGTTTCTCTAACTTGTCATGTATAGCTGCTGCTGAGCATTATGGGTAATGTAGTTATATGTGGGGTTGATGTAACTCAGGACTGGTTCTGGTTCTTACCATGGACCTCTGGCTGGACTCTGAGAAGTCTGATGATGAAGAGGAGGAGGATGAAGAGGAGGACGATGTCCTCTGCTGAGGGACAGACGGGGCGGCGGTGACCTGGAGACAGAACCCAGCAGCACTGTGATGGGTCGCCTGGTTCTGGTTCTGGACTGAATCGGGTCAGCTAACGGTTCTGGTGACTCCGCTGGTCTTCAGGGGACAGACATGAAGGACATGAAGTCACCACCCCAAGGTGGACCTGGTTCTCCTGGTTACCATGGGAACCAGGGAGCAGAACTGCTGGTTCTGACTCTCCATGTTTAATCAGTGATCCGTAGAACATGTGGAGATGGACCACCAGAACCACCAGAACCACAGTGGAACCTCTCAGTCTGACAGGATGTCCTCAGGTCCGTCCCCTCTAAGGTCCGGTTGTCTAAGGTTCTGGTCAGTCCGGTTCTCTCCTCTCATAATCCTGAAGCCTTTCCGTCCTGTTGGACTCTTTTGGGTCTTAAAGCTCCACATCTGGACCAGAACCAGAGTCCGGTTCCCATCAGAACCTTCTGTCTAAAGCCTTACCGCAGTTTGGGCCACTTGCTGCTGCAGAACCATCAGAACCAGGTCTCCATGTTTCCCAGGAAGCTGTTCGAAGACAAACACGGGTCACTGATCCGGTTCGGTTCTGATAGAACCCATCATCAGGTCCAATCTTACAGGAGCAGCCTGGTTCTGATCCAGCAGGCTGAGGAGGATCAAACACGTCCACATGCTGGTCCGATCCGGCAGCGGCTGCTCCAAGATCAGGGACGGGTCCAGGTTCTGGATGGGTTCTGACTGGGTCTTCTGGTTCTGGATGGGTTCTGACTGGGTCTTCTGGTTCCGGATGGGTTCTGACTGGGTCTTCTGGTTCCGGATGGGTTCTGACCGGGTCTCCTGGTTCTGGTCTCTTATTGTGCTGAACAGGAAGTGGGCTGTGGTCATGTGACCCGCGGTTCCGCCCCCCTCCTCCAGCCCATCGACCTCAATAACAGGCTGATTTACGGCCCGGTTCTGGTTCTGGTGTTGCTTCATGTCTGAGGGGAACCGCAGGAAGCCCTGTCATCAGAACATTCCTGGGATTACTCCAGAACCGCCTCCATTCCTGGTCAGAACTTTGTCCTTAGCTACATGTTCACACAGGGCCCGGTTCTGCTGGAGGAGGAGCGGAACCTCCCATCAGAACCTGGACTGGTTCTGGTAGGAGACGGACCCAGTGACCCGGTGACATGATCGATATATTTGATAGAATAGAGCCACCACTGTTCTGACCTTCCCTGGTTCTGTTAGGCCCACAACCAGAACCAGAACCTGTGGAGCGCACCGATCCCAGCTGATCAGAACCAGCTGCAGGATGTGACCCGGTTCTGATGAACTGGGCTCAGACGGCTGGAGGTTCTGTAGGATTCTCCTGAGCAGCTTTTGGACCAGGCCAAGAGGTTCTGATCAACTGTTCATGGTTATCCTTCATAATTGGACCCAGGAGTATCAGAACCAGAACCATTCATGTGGAGGATCCGCGTTCTGAGGCCCGGTCAGAGATCGGACCAGAACCAGCCGCTGTTTGGGTCAGAGTTCTGTTCTGGCATTGGGTCGGATTATCCTGCCGACCCAAACAGCAGCGGAACATCTGGAGGCGCCGACCCGGTCTGAAGGTTCTGGACCAGAACCAGCAGCTCAGAGGAACCAGAACCTCTGGGCCAGAGGAGGTTCTGCCGGGCCTCATCTGGACCAGGAGATTACCGAGTTAGTCCAGAGTTGACCTTTGACCTGTGACATCATCACCAGTAGCCTTTCTGCAGCCGGACCGGACCGGACCGGACCAGAACAGGATAGATCCAGTCCATCCATCAGAACCAGAACCAGGAGGATTGGTCCGGACCTCATCTCCAGAACCAAGAACTGCTCCAGATGTTAAAGGTTCTGTTGGGTCAGAACCGCCGATCAGCAGGAGACGTTCTACCAGAACAAAGAACTTTAATCGGTTCTGCTCAGCCCATTTGGACTCTGACCCGGTTCTGCTCAGACTGGACCTCTGAGGTTCTGAAGCATCAACAGTTAACGGGTCAAGAACCACAGAACCAACTGGACCGGTCCAACGTCACTTTATTAAACACAGAACAACTCAATAAATACAGCAATCCTGACCCGGTTCTGCTGACCCGGTTCAGCTCCATCCAGTGTTCTGGTCCAGATCCAGACTGTTCTGACCTTGGAGTGACTCTGGTTCTGAAGAACTGAGGGAAGCGGGTCAGGAGTCGGGTCAGAACCAGAACCGGTCAGGCGGCCCGTGGGCTGTAGTACGGCAGGGTGAGAAGCGGGTCAGAACCAGGACCAGAACCAGAACCGGTCAGGCGGCCCGCGGGCTGTAGTACGGCAGGGAGCGGATGAAGGAGTCCAGTCTGGTTCCGAACAGCTCGCTGTCCAGAGGCTGGCAGGACGGAACCAGAGGGTTCTTCACCACCAGGTCCACATAGAGCTGCAACACAGACGGGTCGGTCAGAACCTGGAACTGGACCAGAACCAGAACCGTTCTGGACCTGCCATCAGAACTGGAGATGAACTGATCTGATATCTGCTTTGGTTCCAACATAGAAAAACATTTCTAGATCAGGAATCTGTGACAGTGAGCTGATCCATGAGGCTGATCTACGTAGTCTAGTTCTATGCTCTGTGCTGATGTTGATTAATTGATACAGATATATGCCCTATTATATATTTGTGCACTTATCCAAACTTTAATGAGATGAATTTAAGAATCATGAAACATTAAATTTTACTTTATTTTGAAAAGCCGATACCATTGATGCGTTTCCTTTCCTAACAGCGCCTCCTGCTGTCAGATGGTGAGGAGGGAAAACCCAGAGCTGATTATCCTACCGGTCTTTATCGGCCATTCACAGCTTTATGTTGGTTTTGATCAATAAGTTTGAAGTTAGCACATGGCTCATTAGCCTGATCACATGACTCAGGCCACATGCTAACAGGTGAACGTTAGCGGTGATGTCATCCACATGGAGAAACCAGAGGAAAATAAACAAGGCGGGACTGAATTCATGTCTGAAGGAACATTTCAGTTTCTCTGGATGAGCTGCTGAACTTTTGTTGTTTCAGATCATGATTATGATCCACAGCATGCTAACGGAGTTACTCTGCTAACCGAGTTACTCTCCTAACGGGGCTACTCTGCTAACGGGGCTACTCTGCTAACGGAGTTATTTTGCTAACGGAGTTATTCTGCTAACGGAGCTGCTCTGCTAACGGAGCTACTCTGCTAACGGAGCTACTCTGCTAACCAAGTTACTCTGCTAACGGAGCTGCTCTGCTAACGGGGCTGCTCTGCTAACGGGGCTGCTCTGCTAACGGAGCTACTCTGCTAACGGAGCTACTCTGCTAACGGATCTACTCTGCTAACGGATCTACTCTGCTA
>NW_015116365.1:7187-21237 GCF_001443285.1 Poecilia latipinna | reverse complement strand
TAACGGAGCTGCTCTGCTAACGGAGCTGCTCTGCTAACAGAGCTGCTCTGCTAACGGAGCTGCTCTGCTAACGGAGCTACTCTGCTAACGGAGCTACTCTGCTAACTGATCTGTGACTGAGAAGCTGCGCCCCGCGCTGACCAACTGCATCTAAACACCTAAAGTAAAATAATTATGTCAGGTTTTCTTCAGGCTGAAAGAAAAAATTGTCAACATGTGATAGTTATTACTGATTTATACTTATATTGATGAGACGTTCAGGAACGAATCGATTCCTCTGAACGGCTCCCTGCTGTGAACGGACTGGAGCTGCTTTGTTTTTCATAATGCTCTGATCACCTCAACGATTGTTATCTTTATTTAAAGTTATTTAAATAATAGATAAATACAATCAATAGAAATGTGTGGATAAGAGGATTGTTGTTTCTTTGCAACATTTAAACAGATGTTAATTTTAAATGTTTAAAGTCAATTTAGCACTATTTATTTGTATTATATCAATATCAGCCGATACCTCAGATATCGGCCCGGTATTGGCAGTGAATGCATCGGTGCGTCTCTATTTAGAACCCAGAGAGAATAAAACCTGATTCTACTCCAGAACCAGAACCGGGCTCTGTGTGTGTGTAGCCTTGTTTTGCTACAATGTCAGGACCAACTGGTCCTTATGGGGCCCACAACCCGGGTCCAGGCCCTGTTTTTGGGTTCTTAAGTGTCAGGATTCGGCTGCAGAAATAAAACAGCAACGGAGGGAAAGTAGAGGAAAGTCCTGATGGAGACAGGAAGATATATGTACGTGTGTGTGTGTGTGTGTGTGTGTGTGTGTGTGTGTGTGTCACCTACATTGCTGTAGATGTGCTGCAGTGTGTCCCTGGCGTTGCTCACTGACAGATCCGTGTTCATGACGAACTTCAGGCCGCTGGCCGTCTCGTAGTAATGGAGGCGGTACTTACTGGTCTGGAAGGACAGGAAGCCGTCCTTCCTGGAGACGCATTAAGGACCACAGGAGGACAGGAGGACACACTGGTAACCTGGCAACCAGGTAGCTGATGAAGGATACATGTCCTGAGGAGACATCTTGCTGACGAAGGACCTGATGGAGAACAGCATCCCGTACATCAGCTTGAACTCCTGCGGACGGACACACACACACACACACACACACAGGTTAATGACTACTGACTGGTTATTGCTGGTTGTTTATTGGTTTGTTTCTGTGTGACGTCACCTCATCCTTAGAGATCCCCGCCTGCTTTTTCCGGTTCCACTCATTGTAAAACAAGCAGCTCCCATTCCGGTCAAATATGTACAAATTATGAACCGTCATCTGAAGCACAGACCACAAACAGGACAACCAATCAATCAATCAATAATCAATAAGTCATGTTAATAAATAGTGACAATAACTCAAGCTATACCGAATCAAAAATCTGCTTCTCCATATTTACAATATTTATTGCAATAATTTTCTAATGTGTCTTAAAGTTTTAAAAGTTGGAATCTAATGTAAAGTTTTTTTTAAATGGAGTCTGGTTCATCTCGGCGGTCAGATGGAGTTTAAAAGCCAAATAATAATAATTAAAGCCCAGAATCCAGATTAAACGTACAGACACATGCAGTTAGAGAGATCCTGAGACCAAGTATTGTGGAAAAAACTAAAAAGTAAACGTTAAAACAACAATAATCTGATTATTTGCGTCGGGAACTGTTTACCTTCTTTTCCTGTCTCCGTCAGGACCTCACTGCGTAGCTGTTCGCTTACATGCCGGATTTAAATCTTTTTTGCTTAAATAAAGATAAGTTATAGTTAGGGATTTTTTATTTTATTTTAATTTTTTAGTTTATTTAGTTGTGTTTTTAAGCAGACAGTTTATTATGGATAGTGAACTGCTTATGACTGTTTTCACTTCAGAGGTTTCCATTTCAGTGCCTGCGTATAATGAAATAAATCCCGGCGGTATTAACGGACACCTCCTCCTTTACTCAGCGTTGAGCTAAGTGAAAAAAAAGATGGCGGCAGCAGCGTCTATGATGCCGATCTTCGGGCATCAGATTTCCTCTAAAAATGACCTGGTTCTGGACTGGAGCAGGGAGGAAGTCAGCACAGGGGTAGGTGCGGGGCTGGCGGGACCAGAGTGGACTGCATTCGGGTCGGTTCGGTTCTTGTTGGGGCAATTTTAAGTCAGAAATGTGTCAGAATGAGACAGCAGTTATGCTGCAGCTAGCTGTGGCCAACATTTGCTCACGCTGGTTGATTAAAGACTAGAAAGTTAAATAAAGATCAGAAATGATAATTGTTAATAAAGGTATTTAGGGCCAAAAACATTAAAGTTTCGAACCGGTCCGGGAGCAGAACTTCCGCCGAACTGACCCGCTCAGTGGTTCTTTTATTCCTCTTATTGTGTTGGAGGGATGGCTAATGGTCTTGTTTCTATTGTCGGACAAATCGTTTGTAAAGTTAACGTGTCCGACAAAGAGCTCGTAAAATAAAAGTGAGTTTAACAGCAACATAAAAGCATGCCTTCTGTCCGATAATTGGTGCAAGACTTGGCTTTTGTAAAAACCACTTTGGGGGAAACAAAGAGATGCTTCTATTATCATCTCCTTTATGCATCCCTGTTGTTTGAGTTGTCCGATAATTAACTGACCCAGTGAAGGCGACCAGAACCAGCTGAGGTCTGCTGAACAGAACCGTTCTAAGCTTACTCTGTATGTTTCAGACCACCATCATGGCGGTGGAATACGATGGAGGAGTGGTGATTGGAGCCGACTCCCGGACCACCACAGGGTGAGGACACCTGGGAGGTAACCATGGTTACCTGTCCCAGGTAGACTCACCTGTCTCTCTCTCTCTCAGAGCTTACATCGCCAACAGAGTGACGGACAAACTGACCCGAATCCACGACAGGATCTACTGCTGCAGGTGGGTCCTGGTGCCGCTGCAGGAGGACAGCCGGGGTTCTGGTCCCAGTTCGGGTTCTAATCGGTCTTTCTGTGTGCTTCAGGTCTGGATCTGCTGCAGACACTCAGGCCATCGCTGAGGTTGTTTCCTACCAGCTGGGCTTCCACAGGTACCAGACCCGGTTGGTTAGCCCTGTGTGGTTCTGACAGGTGAAGCTCTAATTGTCCCTCTGCCCCTCTGTCCCCGTCCCCCACAGTGTGGAGCTGGACGAGCCCCCCCTGGTGGAGACGGCGGCCAACCTGTTCAGAGCCAGCTGCTACCGGTACCGGGAGGAGCTGATGGCCGGGATCCTGGTGGCTGGCTGGGACCGCAGGAAGGGAGGACAGGTAGGATTACAGGGACACCCGGAGTCCCATAGCCTGGCTCTGTCCTGGTTCTGTCCCAGTCCAACCTGGTTCTGACCTGGTTCTGTCCCAGTCCAACCTGGTTCTGTCCCACAGGTGTACTGCGTTCCCATTGGAGGGATGCTGGTCCGTCAGCCTGTTGCGGTGGGCGGAAGCGGCAGCACCTACGTCTATGGCTTCATGGACTCCAACTACAAACCGGGCCTGAACAAGGACCAGTGTCTGGAGCTGACGGCCTCAGGTAAGGCTGCTGCAGGGCATGCTGGGAGTTGGAGTCCTCAGGATCTGACCGTGTGTGTGTGTGTGTGTTGCAGCTCTGTCTCTGGCCATGGAGAGGGACGGCTCCAGCGGTGGCGTCATCAGACTGGCCTCCATCTCTGAGGACGGCGTGGAGCGGCGGGTCATTCTGGGAGACCAGCTGCCCCGGTTCTCCACTCACTGAGCGCGCTCACTTCCTCTGTTCATGTTACATGTGTTAATAAAGGTTTCAGTCTGTTGCTCAGCTGGGTGGGCTCAGTCTGTTCTGATCAACATTATCAAACTGATATAGTTCCTTTAGTCTCCAGCAGGGGGAGCCAGTCTCATTGAACCTGAGGTCCTTGCAGTGTAGCGGTTCATTCTCAGGCCTTGAACTCTTCCAGCTGCTCTAACCTTCATATTTTTTGGTTTGTTTTTTTTAACTGATACCAGCTGAGTTTCCCCACGAAGGGACGGTCAGAGGAGGGGGCGGAGCTCCCACCTGGCACCTGTGAACACCAGCGGTTCTTCTCTAGCATTGTTCACACCTCTGCCAACAAAAAGAGGACACCTGATCCCGCTCCATTGTCCCCACAGGAGGAGGAGGGTCTTTTGTTCCAGGTGTTGATGAGACTGAAGATGTTGATCTGAAACCTGCTGGGAGGAGATCTTGAAGCAAACAGAACCAGCAGAACCCGTCCAGAACTGATCGGACTCCTGAGAACATCCTGAACATCAGGATCTGTCTTGGTTCATGAACAGATTCTTCATTATTTTCACTGAAATAAAATAAAAACTAAATCATATTAAAATGATTTAACTCTTAGTTAAATCATTTTAACTAAGAGTTAAATCTTGTCTGCAACTTCACTCAGGTGACGGAAGCCCTGCAGGTGTGACGTCACTCACCTGAAGAACAGATTAATATCGTTATTAATGCACATAGCTCATTCTGGGCTGTTTTACTTTAAGTGTCTATAGAATAATATTAGAGAATGTGCTGGTGGTTAATTGAAGCAGATTTCTTCCTGAGGTTTTCCTGTTTTTTTTTATTATTAATTTAATATTTTCAATAATAAATGTTTTCCATTTCATTCATTGTTAATTAGTTTTCTTTTTTTTAAATAATTATTTAAATTATTTTCCTAACGGTCATGCGCAGACTGGCACCTCTACATTCCTTCATGGCGTATCGGTCACCGGTAAGCCCCGCCCCTTTACAGACCACAGGCTGTTCAGCCAATCACAGACTGTCATCGGGCAGGTTGTGGGCGGGGCTTCACGTGAGGGTGGGGTCTGAAAACTTTCAGCTTTGTCTGAAGTTTTTCTGGAAACTGGAAACCACTGGGGAGACTGGGAATACTGGGGGACTTTAGAGCCTTTCGGAGTGGATTTACATCTGGAAAAGTTTCTTTTTGTTCTCCAGCCGACCCACCGACTCCTCTCCGCTGCTCCGGGGGAACCTCTGGGCTCCGGTGTCGGTCTCAGAGTTTGCCGCAGCCCGCTGCGGTTCCCGGGAGGAGAGCGAGACAAAGCGGGGAGCGGGGATGGAGGGAGCCGGAGGAAGAAGCGGGGCCGCGGCTTGGCTGTAGACCCGGACCTTCAGACTCCATCTTGGAAAGTTTCTCTCCAGCATTTAACTCGTCCTGCTCGGAGTATTCCCGCAGCTCTCGGACCGCTTCTCGGGAGCTTTCCCCCGCTGCTCCGCCGCTCCCGGTCGGCCGTCTGAGCTCCAATGAGGCGGGCAAGGCCGGTCCTCCAGGAGCCCAGCTGACCTCCCGGACCCGTCGGACGGACCGAGCCGCTCCGGTCAGGGGACTTCCAGCGGGGAGCCATGGAGAGCGGCCAGCGGGCGGAGGCAGGCCGGGGCCGCGCCTCCCCCCGCGGGCTGCTGGTTCTGCTGGGCTGCTGCTGGTTCTGCTGGGCCGAGGAGGGTGAGTCCGGTTCGGTCCACCATCAGGTATCACCGATCAGTGACGTAGCGGTTCAAATCGAACTTTATCTGGAGGTTAAAAAAGTATTAAACTAAACATCGAAAACATTATTAACACATTTATTATTAATTCACTCCACTATTATTATTGTTATTATTATTATTGTTATTATTATTATTATTATTATTATACTAAGGACTCTATTTAGAGAGTTTTTTTACCTAATAAAAGTAACAAAATTATTATAAGTAATAAATCATTTTCACCCTCCTATAACTGTTATTTTCATGTTTTTACCTGTTGAATCAGAACCAGCAGCTGGTGTGTTTGTGGATCCACCATGTTTACATAATAAATCATAAATAATAATCTAAACTCTGAGGTTTCTGCAGATGGAGTCGGTTTCCTGATCTTTCTTTGGCTGATTATGTTGAATATTTAGGATATTTCTGTTGCAGCTCTGTGATCAGTTTTAATAAACACAAGCAGCTCCAGCTGCTAAAGTGGCTTCAAGTTTCATAAATGCTTTATTATCATTAGTAACAAGTTATTATCGCTATTATCATTAATAACAAGGCGGCTGCAGCTCAGCCTGCTGCATAGCAGTTATTAATGCTGCTGCTGGACTTACACTGTGTTTACCTGCTTATTAAAGCAGGAGCAGACCTCACACACACACACACACACACACACACCTTTACACACACCATGAAGCTGCCGCTCTTTGGCTCCAGAACCCGTCTCTATGGTTCAGGCTGGTTCTGCTCGGTGTGCTGGACCCAATCTGGTTCTGATCCAGAACCAGGACTCTGGAGAAGCTGGGCATGTCTTCAGGAATACAACCCACTTCCTGGTTCTGGTATCAAGGTTCTGGTTTCAGAGCTTGGTGAAGCAGCATGAGGTTCTGACCCGATGCTCCTGGGTTAAGTCAGAACTACTGCTCTCTGATTGGCTGCTGCTCCTCAGGTGTTCTCACAGTGATGCAAGTCCTTCGGTCTGGATCAGTGATGGATGAGCTGACCGAGCAGACACTGATGACCGCCTCATTAATAACCTGGCTCCAGCTGTGTGTGTGTGTGTGTGTGTGTGTCGTACGTTGCTGTAGATGTGCTGCAGCATGTTCCTGGCGTTGCTCACTGACAGGTCTGTTTTCATGACGAACTGATAAGCATCAGTCTACCTGCCTCAGGTGTGTGTCAACCTGTTCCTGTGGTTCATTTAAATAAACAAGTGAGTCACAGTTTAACCTGCAGGCTCATAAACTGTGTGTGTGCGTTTGTTTGTAAAACCTTGTGGGGGCCATTTTCCTGACATATACTACATTGTGGGGACCGGAGCCTGGTCCCCACAAGGGGAAACCCTGTTTATGGGTCAGGGGTCAGAGTTAGGACTAGCTGTTAGCTGTGAGATCAGAACTCTGTAATAAAACATTAAATATGAACGTTTCAGATTAAAACCCTCTGACTGTGTGAACCTGATCTCACCTGGTTCTCCTGTTAATCACCTCCTGCTGTCCAGTTATTAATCAATAATCAGCCTGTATTGATGATGTTGATGTTAGGACATTTTTTAGCTGCAGATCCGTCCTTTGCTACAGAAAATTAGTTGTTCAATAAACGTTGTTATTGACTTTTAGGTGATAAAATGTTGATTTTCTCTTTTAAATAGTGAATTAACATCTTTATTCGTACTTCTTTATGTTTTTCTAATTTTGTTTTAAAAAGCTGAAGCAGTAAGATGAAATATCTCCTGAATTTGATCATTTTTATCCGTCATCAGAATAACCGTTAGCTGCAGCGCTAGCTTAGCTGCAATGTTTGATCTGCTGCTTCTGATTGGTTGTTATTTATGCCATGTCTGTTCGCAGTGCTTGGATGATAAAGAGCAGTGTGTGATTGGCTGGTGGAGTGGTCTGTTTACATTATGAATGAATGAATGAATGAATGAATGAGTGAATGAATGAATGAGTGAATGAATGAACATAGCCATGGCTCAGAGCCGGCTGCTGCCAGATCAGCTGTTGGCAAACCGTTATTCTTTGTTCACTCAGATAAACGCGCTAGCATCATTCTCACTCATCGCTCATTGCTAACCTGAGCCGCAGATGATGTCAGGAAGGGGCGGGGCTTACGATCACTCCAGCCAATCCAGGTTCTGGGCAAAACCCAGACTGCAGGGTTCTGGTTCTTTTTCCAGTTCTGATTCTGGTTCTGGTATCAGAAAAGAGAGACAGGATGTCAGGCTGGAGGAATGAGAGTTAGCTGCCAGAGAGCAAGTCTGAGCACGAGACCACACACACACACACACACACACACACAGCCAGTTTGAGGCAGTAATTGGATCAGGCTGGGCTGATCAGAACCGTGTGTCAGAACCTGGTTCAGATTCTGTGGTCCGGACCTTCTGATCCCGGTTCTGACTGGGCGCTGGGCGGTCACCCAGGGCAGCAGATAGGGGGCGCTCTCAGTAGTTTCTACATGTTCCTCCTGCTGCCATGTTTGTTCCTGTTGCCATGGAGATGCCTGGTCCGGTTGTCCTCAGAGGTACCAGGTTCCAGTTATTTAGAGTCATTCTAGCCCATGATGGTTCTGGTCCGATTGGTCCTCAGGGCCCAGTTGGTCTCCATGACATCCTGAGGGACAGCAGCTGTTGGACCTACAGGACACTGAGGACATTTCTGGTCCACAGGGCCCAGTCAGAGGTCCTGCTGGTTCTGATGGTTCAGACCGGTTGGACCTGAACAGAACCAGAACCTTTCATCCTTCTCCGTTTTGCCCTCAGAGGTTCTGATGAACACCAAGCTGGAGACGTCCGACCTGCGCTGGACCAATCACCCTGCAGACGACCAGCAGGTAAGCCCCGCCCACATCCACACGGCTGCTGGGATTGGCTGCATGGTAACCCCTCCCCTGCTCTCTGATTGGTTCCTCCCTCCCCCAGTGGGAGGAGCTGAGCGGATTGGACGAGGACTCCAACAGCGTCCGGACCTTCCAGATCTGCACGCCGTCCAGCCCGGCCTCCTATTGGCTGCGGACACGTTGGATCCCGCGCCGCGCCGCCACCACGCTCTACGTAGAGATTCGGTGGGTGGAGCCGCTGTCGGGGCCACGTAGACAAGAAGTGATGTAGTGACGGCGTCCCGCCCCCTGCAGGTTCACCATGATGGAGTGTGCGGCGATGAACCAGCGGCACTGCAAGGAGACCTTTAACCTCTACTACTACCAGGCGGACGCCGACGAGGCCACGCCCACTCACCCCGCCTGGATGGAGAACCCCTACACCAAGGCGGCCGCCGTGGCGGCAGACCACCTGCTGCGGCGCGGCGGCGCGGAGCGGCGCTCCAACCTCAAGCTGCTGCGTCTGGAGGGCCTGCAGGGGGCGGGGCTTTACCTGGCCTTCCAGAGCCAGGGCGCCTGCATGGCGCTGCTCGCCGTGCGCGTCTTCTTCAGGAAGTGCCCGCCGCTGCGCCGCGCCTTCGCCGCCTTCCCCGAGACCGTCCCCCACTCACTGGTGGAGCAGGTAACCACGGCGACGACGCCTGGCCCCGCCCTGCCGGTTTTCAGAGTAAAAGCGTGACTGTTGGTCTGCAGGCGCGCGGCGTCTGCGTGGAGAACGCCGTGACGCCGCCCGGCGAGCTGGCCCAGCCTCCCAGCATGCTCTGCGGCGAGGACGGCCAGTGGGTGGGGCCGCCCACCTCCAGCTGCGCCTGCCGCCCCGGGTACGAGGCCGGAGACGGCGACCTGCGCTGCCGAGGTGAGCCCTTCACAATAAGAGCACAGGGGGCGGGGAACCACACCGGTTCTGATCGGGTCTGACAGGTCTGGTGTCCTGACTGTCTGTCACACCTCGTGGTAACGGCACATCGATGTTACGTTTCTTATAAATCCGTCACACCTGTAGAAGATTCGTTTCGCGTTTTATTTCTCTACAGTAAATAAAATAATAAAAATCCAGTTATTTCCCTGCAGCGTCCAGATAGAGGTTCTGGTAGAACGGCTTCGGTCAGCATCTGGCGCTATTCTTCCAGAAGTATTGAAATATTAAAAAGGTAGATGAGCTGTAGGGACTAAATATCCAACCAAATCTGCAGTCAAACAGTGTTTGTAGTAATAGTGACGCTAAACGGGACGAAGGTCTTCTTTACAGTTTGGTGACAACACTGGAAACAGGAAAAGTCATTTATGTTTGATTAACATATCAGCTTAATGAAATAACATTTACTGTAAACTTCTGATAAATAAAACACAAAATGAAACTTCTACAGGTATGATGGATTTATAAGGAATCTGCTGAGTCAGCAGATTGTGACGTAGCTGTGACATCACCATGAGGTTTTCTGGACTGACGGGTTTGACAGACAGACAGAACCCCGGTCCCAGTAGAACCAGAAGTCTGTGACCCGGTCAGACCCGGTTACAGATTGGCAGTGAAATGACGGACCGGACTGGGCCGCGGTTGCGGACTGTGGAGGCTTCCTGTTAATTCAGTTGAGGTCAGAGGTCAGCTGGCCGCCAGCAGGAAGTGCTGCTGCGGTGGGCGGCGGTCTATGTGAAGCCAGAGAGGTGAAAGGTCAAACACAGAGGCTGCTGATGACATCATAGCAGCACTTTCCACATCCTGTCCAGTCCAAGGCCACTTCCTGTCTCTTGTTGTCTCGCCACATTAAGCCCCGCCCCCTCAGTGGCTAATGTAATCCATTACTCTCTCTGCAGCCTGTCCATCAGGACACTTCAAGGTGCAACCAGGAAGTGGAGCCTGCACTTCCTGTCCAGGTAACAGCAACACCAGGATCCCAGGCTCCGCCTACTGCCCCTGTCTCCATGGTTACGATCGGGCCGACTCCGACCCGCCGCACGCAGCCTGCACACGTAAGACGTACACTTCTTCTTCTGTTGTTTTCCCCTCAGCAGCAGCTGAGGCCACATTACCCAGAATGCACCTGGTCAGGGGGAAACAGATCCATGTGAAAATGAACAGAACGGCTGCTGACACACACACACACACAGACAGAGACACACACACACACACACTCAGAGACACACACACACAGACAGACACGCACACAGAGACACACACACACATACACACACAGACATACGCATACACACAGTTGTGTTTTTTTCATGACTTCTGGGGACTTTCCATCCACTTCCATTGGTTTTCTGCAGCCAGTCCCTATAACAGCGTTCCCTCCTCACTGGGACCAGGGAAATGTTCCCATAAGGATAGAAAGACCTGGTACACACACTCTGATGGTTCAGGTTCAGTGTGTGTGTAGCAGCAGCTCCTCACTCAGACCGCCTGCAGTCAGCGCTCAGGGCAAAGCTCAGCTGATGTTCAACTGACCTCTGACCCCTGCAGGCCCGCCGTCGGCCCCCCGCCACCCGGTCAGTCAGCTGAACGACTCCTCGCTCATCCTGGAGTGGGTGGAGCCGCTGGACCGAGGAGGACGGGGAGACCTGAGCTACCGGCTGCTCTGCTCCGCCTGCGGGGAGGCTGGGAGCACTGGGAACGCTGGGAATGCTGGGAGCACTGGGAATGCTGGGAGCGCTGGGAACACGGAGGTAGGACAGCTGGGTCTCCTGGTAGATTCTGGTTCGATCCCAGTCTCCATCTGTACCTGGATGTTGTTCCTAATGGCTCCGCCCCCTGCCGCCTCCTGCTCAGGGATTGGTCGGCTCCTGCTCGCCCTGTGATGACAGCGTCCTGTTCCGCCCCTCCCAGGCGGGCCTGACCCGACCCCGGGTCACCGTCTGGGGGCTCCGCCCACAGACCAGGTACATGTTCACCATCCAGTCGGTGAACGGCGTGTCTGCGGTCAGCCAATCAGAGCCGGCCTCCGTCAGCATCAACGTCACCAGCAGCAGAGACGGTAAAACACTACGTTACCCAGAGTGCAGTGGGGCTTCCTGTGCCGCTCACTGATTGGCTGCCTCTCTCTGTAGCCCCGCCCCCGGTGTCCGGCCTGAGGAGGGCGGCAGCGTCTGAGTCCAGCCTGTCCCTGAGCTGGACGGCTCCGGTTCTGCAGAACCAGCCGCCGGTCCTGGAGTACCAGCTGCGGTTCCGGCCGCTCGCCGACCACCAGGCCCCTTGGGAGTACCGGTCCAGCCCGTCCTGCTCCCTGGTTCTGACCGGCCTGCGGCGGGCCACCCGGTACCAGGTCCAGGTCCGGGCCCAGACCCAGGCGGGTTACGGGTCGTTCAGCGGCGCCAGCAGCTTCAGCACTCTGCCCGACGGTACCGACCCGACCGCCGCTCGCCGCTCCGCTCCGCTGCAGGGTTCTAACAGCTCCGCTCGGTTCCCACAGGTCCGGCCCACTCCCAGCTGGTGCTCACCGCCGTCCTCGTCACCATGGCAACGCTGCTGGTGGTCGCCGTGGCGACGGCCGGATTCATCTGCTACCGGTAAGAGAAAGAGGATCCGCCCTGATTCTGCCATCGCTGAGAACAATGGACGCCATGACCTCTGACCTCTGGGAGAGAGAGAGGGAGACACTAACACACACCAACACAGAGGACAATGGACGCTGTGACCTCAGACTCACTCAGCTCAGGGTGGAACAGGTCGACTATATTAGGACTCTGAGTTTCCTCTCTGAGGAAACCAGCAGCCCAACTTCCTGTCTGACTGACTTAAAGTCCCTGTGACTGTCCCCCTGTCTGTCCCTCTGTCTTTCCCTCTGTCTGTCCCTCTGTCCCCCTGTCTGTCCCTCAGAAAGCGGCATCGGCGGCGCCCGTCCCGGGCCGATAAGGCGGGTCATTACCAGATGGGACAGGGTGAGTCTCTCAGCCAATCAGAGGCCTTGATTTGCTAACATCACGGCTGATTGAACATGTGATGTCGTTGCCGTAGCGATGAAGGTGTACATCGACCCGTTTACCTACGAGGATCCCAACGAGGCGGTCAGAGAGTTCGCCAAGGAGATCGACGCATCCTTCGTAAAGATCGAGGAAGTGATCGGCGCCGGTAAGGAACCTCTGGACCCAGCAGAACCTCTGGACCCAGCAGAACCTCTGAACCCAGCAGAACCTCTGGACCCAGCAGAACCTCTGGACGGTTCTCTGGACTGCAGAGGAACCAGAGCACTTCCTGTAGGAAACAGGAAATTCAGTTGTTTTTTCCACTGAATTGATGGAAAATGAGCCAAATTCAGAGAAACGTTTTGATCTCTGATGACCAACCTGGTCTGAGCTGCTTCTGCCTTCAGGGTTTAAATGATTCCAGATTAATAATCCAGACACAGATTATTCAACCGGCACTGATGCTTTTCAAGCCTCATTGTTCCTGTTGGTATAAATGTAACTGCAGAAATACTTCCTGCCCCGAGCCACCAGGAGGAACCAGACCGGTTCTGTTAGAACGCTCTGAAGGTCAGAGAGGTCAGCCAGGACCGCTGGTGGAGAGACTGGGCCCAGTCTGGGTAACGGGTCCAGTCTGGGTAACGGGTCCAGTCTGTGTTAACGGGTCCAGTTCTGGTTCTGTCAGAACCAGCCTTGACTGGTACCTGAGTTCTGTGTGATGTCATCATAGCGATGAGCAGCACCAGGTTGCTACACGCCTTTCGGTTCTGGTTCCCTCACTGACCCGGTTCTGTCTCTGACCCGGTCCGGTCCAGGTGAGTTCGGGGAGGTGTGCCGCGGCCGGCTGCGTCTCCCCGGCAGGAAGGAGAACTTCGTGGCCATCAAGACGCTGAAGGGCGGCTACACGGAGCAGCAGAGGCGGGACTTCCTGTCGGAGGCGTCCATCATGGGTCAGTTCCAGCACCCCAACATCATCCACCTTGAGGGCGTCATCACCACTTCCTGTCCCGTCATGATCCTCACCGAGTTCATGGAGAACGGAGCGCTGGACAGCTTCCTGCGGGTCAGAACCACTTCCTGTCTGACTGACGTCCTGTCTGCCCCCCTGTCTCACCTGTCCCTGTCTGCCCCCTGCAGGTGAACGACGGTCAGTTCACCCCCATCCAGCTGGTGGGGATGCTGCGCGGCATCGCTGCAGGGATGAAGCATCTGGCCGACATGAGCTTCGTCCACAGAGACCTGGCAGCTCGGAACATCCTGGTGAACGCCAACCTGGTCTGCAAGGTGAGACTCACCTGGATGTCCTCCTGTCTGTCCACCTGTCTGTCTCTCTGCCTGTCCCCCTGTCTCTGACCGTCCTCTGACGGTTTCGTCCCTCCAGGTGTCGGACTTCGGTCTCAGCAGGTTCCTGACGGAGAACTCGTCCGACCCGACCTACACCAGCTCTCTGGTGAGTCTGTTGCTATGGAAACCTCCATCTCACACCTGGATGTTAAAAGCAGAGAAACAAACAGAAGACAGAAATGTTCTCATCTTTTTATTGTTTTTATTATTTCTGGTAGAAAAACATTTAGTCACAATAAATGACATGTTTAGACCTGTTGGGGGCGACATAGAGCTGTAACACTATGACAGCCTCACCTAATAGTTATATATATAACACTGTAGCTCTAATATCATTGATTAGTGCTTTAGCCTTAGCATAGCTAACTTTTTAGCTCTGGTGTTTCCTGATGTCCTCAGAGCTGTCATCTCTTTAGACATGCTCTTATT